>NC_016088.4:10526355-10714090 GCF_000004515.6 Glycine max | reverse complement strand
AGCAAAGTATCACGACTAGTCATAGCGGCTTCAAAAAGCCCATCTACTCCCTTTGCAAGAAGATCATTTCCTTGTGAAAGCTTCTCGACACCCGCACGTAATTCCTCAACAGTCTTCACAAGCCATTCTATCTCAACGATATCTACACCAGCCTGGATAGTAGGATATAATATCTTCACAGAGGCATCAACCGCTTCCAACTAATTCAATACAGTAAATTTACCACCAAAAAATCTTACTCTAATTTCCTCATTTACAAGATTCCACAACCTTCTAAAATCTCAAGCCCATGAATGTATGTCCGCCACATTCAAGTCTGATAACTTATTTGACAAGCCAGAGAATGCTGCAGTAAACACCCTGCAAATAAATACAGTCTCCACCTTAACTCCATACATTGCTTGCATCAAAACCTTTCCTTTGGCAGGATTTTTAACCTTAGGAAGATCTAGTGAGATGATCCCACTGTCATTACCATTCTCTGTTATGTGCCTTTTGTGCTTCTTATGAGAGTGAGATGATCCAAGCTCCTTGTGGAGCTGCTTGAGCTCGTTGAAAGATGCAGAAGCTCGGTGGAGATATGCATTGATGACAAGAGAAGCACCATTGTCAGCAGAGACAAACTTGGTGAGAATTTTAGCTGCTTTCGAAACTAATATGTCTTTTACCGGAACACAATGTCCAGAGATTGTCTTCATCTTCCTGCCCTTTGGCTCTCGCACATATATTATCTATTTTTGCTGAGTAAAACAAAAAAAAAACAGTCTAAATTGTGCAGTGCACACTTAAGAGGAAGGTTTCCCTGGTTCAGACGTGAAAGCTCAGAGCTAAATGCATTGCAAATGTCTAGCAACTTTGAAGTTATGTCGAAGTACACATCAATCCATTTGTCCTCCCAATCACTCACAGGAAGCTCAAGGGCAGTCATAAGGGTCCATATATCATTGTGACTTTCACAAAGTGACTTCATAGCTAAAGTCATCGAAGACAAGGTGAGGATTTCATCCTTGCTTTTAGGCACAAGATAGTTGGTTTGTAGAATCAGCTAAGCCCAAACCTTGCAGAAAACGTTCCCTCCTCTCCTTCACACTAACAGGGTCCTTCAGACTTAAAGCAATAGTGGATAGATTTCCATAATCTGTAATCACACAAAACAACATTGATCACTAGTTTGCCCTCAAATTTTACTAGCATGACAACTACACACATCCTCATGATACACACAGACCCTCATGATACACACACATACACATATACCCAACTACAATAATAAAGCATAAGCACCCTTGAAACCCAGCATTTGAAATTAGTTACATAAGCAATTGCTGATGTCTATATTTGTCTGTAATTGAATTTTACCTTTTGTATGTTCTTGTATGTGATCAATGTAATTTGCTATATAAACAACTGTTGTTCATGCTGAGTGAACCTTAGATTCCCATTTGAGACTGAATGCAATGACTCTTGCGGACAATTTGCATTAGTCATTGTATTTAGTCTTGAATTGTCCGTTTGGACAGTTTGGGGAGACTGGTATTTTTATGTTAGATTCATTCGTTAAGGTTATTATTATTTTGAATAATTTGATGAAATTTCGGTACAATGCATTTGAACTTGTTCTCTGAGTGCATACTTGATTATCGAGAAATTAATTTCACTGATGTCATGTCGTGTACTTGGAGACCAATGCGTAATGCTGCCGAAATTTAGTCAAATTTTTCAAAATAATGCTAACCATGACGTTTGAGGCTAACATAAAAGACAATCTTCCTAAATGGGATAGGGCCACACCTATAAATAAAAAAGTGAGATTTTCATGCATGGAATTGCTTAGATGGATTGAAGTTGGACCAATCAAAGTCGCATGAGCCCAAAATATGTGGATGGCGTGGAGCAGTTCTTGCAATTTTCTTTAGAAAGAGGTCGACCGAATGAAGAAGGAAAATATTATTGTCCTTGCATCAATTGTTTGAATGGAAGATGACAACTATTGGACGACATATGGGACCATCTATTGTGTGATGGGATCAAGAAGAATTACACGACGTGGATATGGCATGGTGAAGTGACTGACATGCAGAGTGGGTCCCAATCTAAACCGTTTGATGTAGAAATGGGAGATCGCTTGGAGGACATGATTCGTGACCTTGGACAAGAGTCTTTTCAGGAAGCACACACCCCTGTGTATGAAGGATTGCAGAGTGATTCAAAGAAGCCTTTGTATATGGGGTGCAAGAATTCCTTAACCCTGTTGTCTGCGGTGTTAAGTCTAGTTAATGTGAAGGCCAGGTATGGGTGGAGTGACAAAAGTTTCACCTCACTGCTTGAGGTAGTGCACAATCTGCTTCCAGAGGACAACACGCTGCCTAAAACTTACTATAAGGCGAAAAAGATACTGTGTCCCATGGGTATGGAGTATCAGAAGATTCATGCTTGCCCCAATGATTACATACTCTACAGGCATGAATTCCAAGAAATGTCCAAATGTCCAAATTGCCCAAACGATCAGCACCAATTTGTGCTTCTTCCTCGTCTACCAACTCAATATCTTTCCTTTCAACTTTTGTTTTGTAAATTATAGTGTATTTTACAAAAGCAAAGGTGAAACAAAAGATATTGAGCTGGTAGAGGAGGAAGAGGCACGAATTGGTGCTAATTCTTCTAGTGCAACCTGTAATAAATATGAGAATTATAAGGAGGAACCACGAAATGCAGCACAGAAGCATAAAGCAAAGAGGGTGGAGAGTGTTAATGTTGATGTAGAAGCCTTTGGAGATCACTGGAAAGTTCAGATTGCTAAATGCATTCTAAAGCTGAAGCACTAGAACATATGAAGAAAAGAGATACAGGCCATCAAAGTGTGTCATTGGAGAATAAGACAGGAGATTCAACTGTGCTGAAGATAGGAGATTCGGCTAAAGTTGTGATAAAACAAGACATGAAGGGAAGAAGGCATAAATATGGGTTTAACAAAAATAAACGTGAGAAGCCAGAGAAGGTAAGGGTGGTGGATGATGAAACTGGCGACAAACATCAACTGGATGAAGTCCTAAGGATGCCATCTACATGTGTATTTCTCAAGATATAGTATTTATATTCCATCACGCATCCATTGACTGCTGATTACATGTAATAGACTTTTTTTAACATGGTTGCCCCAAATCAAATCATAATTCAATGTTTGCTGCACAACACGTCACTAAAATTTGCTATGTACAAAATGACACCAACCCCTCCCTTGGTAACCCCCAATTTCATTCCTTCATCATTCAAGGTCTTCATGTCATTCCTTCCCCGAGACTTTGAAGTACTGTTGTCAATGATTTCTCTACAATTCCAAAAATCTAAGAAAAGTTTGCTTGCATTCACCCCACTTTGACATCCTTTAAATCCCATGGAAATCTAGCTTTGAGTGCACACTATGTAATCTTGACATGTCTACGATTATTGTTACTTGTGCTACACAGTAATTTTCTTTCATGTCTTCAAACAAATTTAAAGCACAAGTATCACAACACATCATCAACCTTAATTTGTTATCACACTATTGATTTATCAGACTTTTTCATTACTATTACATCTTATCCTGTTTTGAATCACAATTAAAAAGCACAACTAAATCACTTATGACTTATCCTCTTTTGATTAATCCTATTTTGTATGTTGTTGTATGTTATTGTATAAAAGATCATGGGTTCTCCACCTGCCTCTTTTCCTCCTCCTCCTCCTCCTCCTGCTTCTTCGGACGCATCGGCTTCGCCATCTGCCGTGAAGCGGACACGCAAAGCCTCACGTCTACGATCATTGTCTACTAGACCACCTGGTGTTGAGAGACCAGTGGTCCATGTTGATCCTGCTACCAGCAAGGCCGACGGTCCCCACACAAAGAAATTAAGAACATATTTGGGGATTGTGGCGCGTGATAAGGTGGACGCCACCTACGAGAACTGGAAGGAGGTCCTTACTGCTCAGAAGGACCTGATTTGGGAGGATATTCAGGTATTTTTATTTTCTTATTTGATTTTGTTTAATTAATAGCCAAAAAATACATTATTGTAACAACTAAACTTTATTTGATGTTGTCAGGCGGAATTTGATATCCCAGAGGCTTTTGACAGTAGGACGAAAAGGAAGTTACTTCAGACCGTGGGGGAGAGATGGAGGCAGTTTAAATCAGACCTCATGAGGAAATGGGCCCTTGCAGCCGATCAGGACGGTGTCGAGAACATTGTTTGTGAGAAATATGGCATCAACAAGGAAAAGTGGGCCCAGTTTTGCAAGACTCACAGAGACCCTTCTTGGGAGGTATGTTCCTTGCCGTTTAAGTTGTTTTTCAAAAAACATGATGTTGTTATACTTCATTCTACCAATTTGAAACATTATTGTTTAATTTTTTCAGGATGTGCGCAAGAAGGCACATGCCATCCAGAAGCAAAATACTGCCCCCACGTTTTGTCTCGTGGGGGTTATGACTATTTGGAGTAGAAGCTTCTCCTGGCGGAGAAGACGAAGAAGAAGCTGGAGGAAGCTGCACAGTCAGGAAGCGTTGATGGCGTCATCGACCCTCCATCCCCGGTCAGACACCACGTGAAGTGGAAGGTGGCCCGCACGAAGAAAACAGGGGAGATGACGACTGAGGCTGCAAAGGAAATCGCTGAGAAGATTGTAAGTCATTTTCAACTAACCATTACAATTATATTTCAACATTTTCTGAATTCCATGTACCACTGTGTGTTTTCTGTGCAGGATTCCTTTGAGGAGCAGGCCACATAGGGATCCTTTGTCCCCCATGGACGTCAGGATGTTCTCACTGCTGCTATTGGACGTCCAGAGCACCCTGGACGTGTCCGTGCTGCTGGAGCCGGTGTCACCATCAAGCAATACTTTGGACCAGCTCCACGGACGTCCCGCAGCTCTTCCTCCCTGCCTCCCGAAGAATTGCAGCAGTTGACCCAGCAAATCAGGGACCAGCTAGAGGAGTCCATCACAGAAAAAGTGACGCGGCAGCTCATGGCATCATTAAGCCAGATGCAGTCCTAGTCTCAGGGACTTGCACTGCCTCCCAACCCTTTGGTTGGTCCCTCCAGTCCTCGAGTAAGCACAAAGGAGAGTTGTGTTGATCCCTCAGGAAACGATCCTGAGATGGGTGACTCTGATAGGTGCGGCTTGTATATAGAAATAGATCCTGCCCGCCTGGTTGCCATGGGGAGAGTTTATGAGGGATCCACTGTTGTTCATAAATCTCCTTTGTTAACTGGCCAAGTAAAGGTGAGTGTGGAGGAGGTTACAGATGCAGATGCTCCAGTTCCTGTACCCACTGATGAGGTTTTCTTAGTGGGGCAGGCACTTCACACCTTCCTTGCTTGGCCGACACATCTGGTCAAGTCTTTATCACAGCAGGTACTTATTGTCCTTACTATATGTTTCTTCTTTTTAAATTAATTCATTAAGCGTGCCTCAAATTAGGCCATTTAACTTTGTTTCATGAACATGTAACTGTGTCTCTGGCAAAACCACCTCCAAAGCTCAATCCGGAGGTCGATGATCCGCTTTATCTGATGACATTGACCATCCCAGAGCTTTTCTTGAGGCCTTATCAGGTTAGATGGGATGCCACCGTGTTCGAGGTCTTTAATCTAGATTTCCCCCTCTACATAAAGCATGAAGACCTGTTCGATATCGCACACGGTGGTCAATGTCTCAGCATATCAGTGTTACAATTGTGGATTTTGTAAGTCATTTTATATTACTTTTAATTACCTAAGTTATTGCTTTCAATTCATAAATATTTAACTTTGACTTAACATAAACAGGCATCTCACTGAAACATGTATGCGAGCGGGGAATTCTGATATCTATGGATTCCTCGAGCCACAGTCGATTCAGAGGTCTGGGCAATCGCAGTTTGAGTCTGAAAGTTACACAAAGACTTGGATGCAGAGTTCAAAATGCGATGTCTATCTTGGAGCCTACCTAAATGGGTAAGTCACACAAAATAACTGAATTTAATTAATGTTTACTAATATACTAACCCATATTCGTCTCCACTGCAGCGAACACTAGCAGATGGTGGTCATTCTGCCCAAGGAACACCTAGTTGTCTGGTTTTGTTCATTGCATAACAGGCCAGACAACTACCTTAAGGGGATTATTAATAGGTTAGTGTTCTTTTCAATACATTTGCATTGAAATACCTCAACGTACAACACCAGTTTTTAATTGTTACTCATCTAGAATAGTGCTTTAAAAGGTCTTGATGATGCTCCACAGCCTAAATCAAAGGCTCCTACTAGGTGGATTGTCGTCAAGGTACGTCATTTACATAAAACTTCCACTTATATATATTTCTTTATGTTTTTGTACACTAGTTGTTTAATCAATATCCAAATTTCATTATGTATTTAGTGTAATAGACAAAAAGGAAGTACTGAATGCGGCTACTATGTGATGCACTAGATGTCCACCATCATTTTAGGAACTTTTAGGAATAATAGGGAAGCGATAAGTTTATTTTAAACAAAATCGATTTATTTATAATTTGTATTACATTATTAACTTATTATGATTTATTTCATCATGCAGTATTTTAACGATCCTAGACCATTGGAGCCAGAGAGATTAAAGGCATCGTGGATCCAGTGGGCACAGTTTTATCTCCGAGTTAGAGATCAGACCTAGGATTTAGGGACATTATCTTTAGCTTAGTTTACTTTGGTTTAACATTTTTGACATTTTCTATGTAATATGAACATTCAATTCATTTGATGATTGTTCTTTATGATAAATAAATTATTTGATGTTTATTATCATTAAAACTGCTTGAAAGCAGAATAAAATGTTTATTTGCTGTGAATTGGGCTTGAAATTGCATTTCATAGGTACAATTTTGGGTTTATTGTAAAAACAGAAAGTATATATATAAAAAATACTTGAAAACAACATCGGTTATTAACAAAAATCGATGTTAATATGGTAAACAACATCATTTATTTACAAAAACCGATGTCAACATGAACCTTAACATCGGTCATACAGAAAACCGATGTTAACTTTTGTACATTAACATCGGTTATTCATACATAACCGATGTTACCGTTTCTATATTAACATCGGTTATTTATACATAATCGATGTTAATGTACATAAGTTAACATCGGCTATCTATACATAACCGATGTTAATGTACAAAAGTTAACATCGGTTATATATAAATAACTGATGTTAACGTTGTACATTAACATCGGTTTTCTATGAATAACCGATGTTATATACAAAGACGTACAACAAATAAGTATATGCATCACAACGTTGACATCAGTTTTCTACTGAAACCGATGCCAATATATAACATTAACATCGGTTTTACTACAAAACTGATGTCAACTTTCGTCATGCATACACTTTTTTTGCTGTAGTTCTTTGTGTTTAACATCGGTTATTTAGAAAACCGATGTTATCATGTTTATGTTAATATCGGTTTTTCAAAACCAATGTTAACGATGATACATTCAACATCATCACTTTCAACTTCGGTTTTGGAGCCGATGTAGAATGCTCTAAATAACCGATGTTGAAAGTGTAATTTCTAATAGTGAGTATTCTAAGACGATTTTTCAAAAAACCGTCTTAGAAACTCCATATTTTAGGATGGTTTCCCCAAAAAAATGTCTTACAATCTATAGAATCTAAGACGGTTTTAAGTAAAAAGCTATCTTTGAATCTTGACATTCTAAGATAGTTTTGATGAAAATCGTCTTAGAATCTATAAAATCTAAGACGGTTTTTAGTGAAAACCGTATAGAATCTAAGACAGTGAAATCTGTCTTAGAATCCTGACATTCTATGATGGTTTTACAGAGAAACATCTTAACTTTTATAAATTCTAAGATGATTTTAAGCAAAACCGTTTTAGAATGTCATGATTCTAAGACACTTTTCTAAAATCGATGTTATTATTTTTTTAATGTTTATTTTGTTTTACATCAAACCAAACTCGCAATTTTAGTCATCCAGGCCTAGACATATTGTAATAAGATATTACTAATTTTTTTTTGCTTTGATAATTATCAATAAACTATTAACTAATTATAATGTTTACAATAAACTTGTCCTCTTCAATCTATCTAATTGTACCAATTTTGTTCCTCTGCAATTGATTGAAGGAAATCATGAATTCATGAGGCAGTAAGATTCCTTACTAGTTACTATAACAAAATGTAATAGCAAAATACGCTGAAGAAGTTCTAGCTAGTAAATTTGTTGAAATGAACCCGAATGGGACAATAATTAGCTAAGAAAGGAAAAAAAATAAAAAAATACTGCATCAGTTAGATTGCATAGAGAGTTCTCACATTCATTGGCCAAGAGAAATGGAAGTTATTCAAAGGTTGAAAGCTTTATGTGTCATATTCTTTCACACCACAATCATTATTGGAAGCAATAATATGAGTTACACCATTGCAAATGTTCATGTTCCAAATTGTGACAAATAAATTGGTATGAAAAATACCACAAGGTGTCATTTATTTCAATTGCATTTGTTAAAGCATTATAATCATGAGCGGTTCGATCCGTGTACAAAAGCCTACTCCTTTCTTATTCATATGTTGCATTCAATATAGACATTATAAGTTGCATCCAACATAATCCTAATAAGACAAAATGGAGAAAGAGAGGGACGTAGCAAGCTTGTGTAGCAGCAATAATTCCTACTACATATCCAATAAAATGAATAGATTACGGGTGCATCTTCCAAGGAGGAAGGCGCGTGGAGTCGCCACCAACGTTTATTCGAGGAAAACATCAGAAAAACCAGAACGTGTGGTCTACGAACTTTAAGTGTGAAAGGTTCGGGAGTTGTTTTTACGCACGGGAAAGGTATTAGCACCCCACGTGTTAGTCACAAGGGACGACAACCTTTAATCAAGTGTGCAAATATGACTTCAAAACTATGTATTTTCCCTTTTTTATGTTTTTATGTATTTTCCCTTTTTTATGTTTTTTTAAGCTTTTTATGGGTCTTTTGTATCTTTTATCATTTTGTGGTCGACAAGGGTGTTTCCCTTGCTCCTAACTATCCTCAATTGTGATGAGGAAATCATACCTACGTAATTCTTTGAGAACTAAACATTGGTTAAGTTGTTTTTATCTTTTTTCGCAAGATAGATTTTAATTGAACAAAGGTCATTTAAGGCGTTGGACCATTAAACGATCTTTTGATTTTGACAGGAGAGAAACGTTAAGGCGTTGGACCATTAACGATCACTTGTTTTTGAAAGGAGAGAAATGATAAGGCATTAGACCATTAACGATCTCTTGGTTGTGAAAGAAGAGAAATGTTAAGGCGTTGGACCATTAAAGATCTCTTGGTTTTCGAAAGGAGAGAAACGTTAAGACATAGACCATTAACAATCTCTTGGTTGTGAAAGAAGAGAAACGTTAAGGCGTTGGACCATTAACAATCTCTTGGTTTTTAAAAGGAGAGAAACGTTAAGGCATTGGACCATTAACGATCTCTTGGTTGTGAAAGAAGATAAACGTTAAGGCGTTGGACCATTAACGATCTTTTGGTTTTTGAAAGGAGAGAAATGTTAAGGCATTGGACCATTAACAATCTCTTGGTTGTGAAAGAAGAGAAACGTTAAGGCGTTTGGCCAGTAAAGATCTCTTGGTTTTTGAAAGGAGAGAAATGTTAAGGCGTTGGACCATTAACGATCTCTTGGGGTGATCGACAAAAGCGGAGATTTTGCTCCTACGTATCCTCAATTGCGATGAGGAAATCAGACCTACGTAATTCTTGCAAAAGCGGTAAAGTTATGTGTTAATTTTATGCTTTTGAACGGTCCATGTTAACCGATAAAAGCAAAGAGGACCGATTTAAGGCGTTGGACCTTAAAACGGTTTTAAATGAAAGCCTTATGAAAGCATATCAGACTTGATTTTCTTCTTTTTTTCTCTTCCTTCTCACCTATATTAAGTGAAATATGCTTATTTAGGGTTACGGGAATTTTACGGAAGCATTACAGAAGCCCCAGAAGCCATTTTTCAACAAAATGGGGGAGGAGGTTGCCGCCCAACTCGCCCAGGTGAGCTCAGCTTGCCCAGGCTAGGTTGCTTCCTCCTTAAGCAACCCAGCTTCCAAAATGCTTTGGAAGGTGCCAGATTTGAAAATTTCTATTTACAGCCCCAACTTGATAAGTTCACCCCCCATTTTGTGTTTTTTGGGCTGTTTTCCTTCCGAAACCTTATGAAAATTTATGGATTCCATGGCGATGGGTGTTAAGGCTTCCAAAGCGATCAAAAACGGTCCCCGAATAAAATTAGGGTGTAACAGTCTATTTACACCCCCACTTTGCTAAATACACTCTCGTTTTCCTATTTTTGGTCGGTTTCTCTTCGAAGCATCCTGAAAATTTACGGATTCCATGGGGACGGGTCTCAAGTGTTTGGAAGTGGTCAAAACAGTTTCGCATCCTCGCAAACAATGGTCCCCAAACGAAATTAGGGTATGACAGTTGCCCCTCTTTACTTATATTTTATCGGAGACAAAAGGGAAGTAAAGATAAGATACTAATTTCGTTCGGGTCGACACTCCACTCGACCGACCAAATAGCTCCCATAGCGACCATGTCTCACGCTATCAGGCTTGATCGTTCCTTGAAAGCAGGAGGGCCTTTTGCACGCCATCCACTTGATTGTCCTTGGATGACAAAAAGTATCTGCAGGAAAATCTCAAAAATTGATTAGAAACAGACGACTATCATTGTCCAAGATATCACCGGACTGGCTTGTCTCGGGATGATAAAAAGAACTTTGATAGCCTCGAAAAAAGGAAAGCAAGTGTACGGATAACCAAAAGGTATCTCTGCATGCTATCGGATCTCTCAGAGGTCGGGGTAACAAAATTGTGTTTCTACAGATAACCACTTGAGGTATTTCCACCTGCCACCTGACGCATGGGTCAGGATCAACAGATGTTGTCTTTCTACGGATAATCACTTGGGTATATCCGCCTGCCACCTGACGCATGGGTCAGGATCAACAAATGTTGTCTTTGTACGGATAATCACTTAGGTATATCCGCCTGCCACCTGAGGCATGGGTCAGGATCCGCAGATGTTGTCTTTGTACGGATAATCACTTGGGTATATCTGCTTGCCACCTGACGCATGGGTCAGGATCAACAAATGTTGTGAGACCAAAAGAGTCTCAGCCGGAAGGTGTTGACATCTCTGGAAAGGGCAGGGACGACCACATTGGTCTTCGCTTGTCAATCAGACTTGGGGTCTCTAAATGACGAGGTGTAGATAATCGTAAGGCGTCTCCGCATGCTATCGAACTCACGGGTCACGGTAGCAGGATGGGGTGGTCGACAAAAGCTGGGCTTTTGCTCCTACGTATCATCAATTTGAGATGAGGAACTCAGACCTACATAGTTCTTGCTGAACTGTGAGACTAGAATAGTCTCGATGTTCTTTAACTAAAAATGCGAACATGTTTTTGCAAAGAAACAAACCTCCAACCGATGAGAGCAACATATAATTTTTGAAGAAAAACAATGTGTCTATTGGTGGAAGGAGAGTATGCTGATAAAATCTTCTCATAACCACAAATGAGATTTTGGATGTTAGCGTTTCATTTCTAAATGACCATTTTGAGGAAACACTAGGTCCAACTGAAAATAGAAGAAAACCACTCAAAGTGTATCAATCTCATACAGGTAAGTGTTTTATCCTAATTCCGAACCATAGATATGTCATGATTTGACTTTACAAATCATTTCTTATCAAATCAAAGATTACATGTGTGATCATGGATCAATAGGACCTTTTTTGGTAATGGTGTTTTTGGTGGGAAATTTGGCTCTGAGTGTTTTGGCCTTTTCCTTTTCTGTTTTTGTTTAGTGCGAGGCGAAAAATTTGTCGATGCACAAGATTTTGGTTGGTAATCAAAGGGAGAGGACCACTTCCAGTCGTGGTTTCCTTTCTTTTCTTGTTGGCTTGTGACAATTTTGTATTGTTTAGATATTGTCTAGTCCAAAGACCTTCCTGTATATTTTTTTCTTTCTTTTTTGCTTTCTTCCAACCTTTGATAGGGGATTTTTTCTTTTGCTTTCTTTCGATCTTTGATTGAGAATTTTCTTTTTCTTCTGTCTCCTTCCGACCTTTGATCGGGAACTTCTTTTTCCTTTTTGTTTTCTTCCAAGGGCGAGGATGGAAATTCTCATCCTGGGTCAAGGTTTATGGTGAGTTGGGATTTTGGCTCAAAGCTTGTAGAATGGCTGGACATGATATATGTCAGGGTGTTGCTTTGGCTAGTGGTTCAGGCATAAAGGAATGTCCCACACTATTTTTCATGACACGCGTGCAACAATGATGATTCAGAAATTTTATGCAAAATTGGTCATGCATGCACCTATGTGGACACTTAAGCATCAAGTTTTGTGGTCATGTTTCCAAAACATGCTCTTTTATCAATTCATGCATTCATCCGAGTCCATTTTAAGTGTTCGGGAAAATTTTCACAACATTCACCCTTTAGGTGTATACACATTTTTTCAACAAAACCCTTTTTTGTTTTGATTGGTGAATCTTTTTCAAAGAAAGAGTTGGAGTTTATTTCTTTTCAAAAGTGTCTTGGCTTTTTAGTCAAAAAATATATTTTTTGTTCTTGTTTGTTTTTGCTGTTTTTTTTGTTTCGACCATTTTTCAAAAGATCAAAAACAACTCGTAACCTGGGCACGGTTGATACCCAAGATTACATTTTATTGAAAAAAGGTGTGTAAATGAAAGTACACTAGACTTACACACATTTTTCCATTTCGGACAAATCATTGTAAATTAAGTACGACCATATGCCAAAATCGGTAAATTACTCACAATGTGACAGATAACTGCATGTTCAGTTCAATCATAATGGACATAATAATTGGAAGCAGATAATGTTAGATCACAAGGGAAATAACAGAATAACAAAATAAATGAAAGTGCATAAATTCATCATCCCTCAGCTGCCCCTGTCTCTGTCTGAGGAATGACCATCCCTTGATGGCCTCAAAACGCTACTGATGTTCCATGCTCTAGAATCGGTGTTTGTCAAAGCCTGTGTTGGCTTGTGGGGTCGCACTGGAACCCTATTCAATGGTGCCCTTCCTGGACCGCTTCGTGAGGAGCTTCTTCGTAGCCAATTATGTGTTGCTTCCTAGTAGCGCTTCTTTAACATCTTGAACCGGATACATCATGACTTGTCGATCATGGGCATAGTACTTTTGCTTACCTTTGGCTTTGGACTTGGTCGCCTTCTGGTCGGACATGTGTTGCAGGCAACGCTCTAGCCTTTTTGTGGATGAGCTTTGGTGAACTCTGGAGGTGGTGGCAGTGCGTCTGTTGCCCGCTGTTGGCAGTCACCCAGGCTGCTGTGGTGCCTCGCCTTGTGCCTGCCTAGGGGCGCAATACTTCTGGATGAAAGCCCTGTTAATGGGGTGCCTGATGACCTTGTTGGGGGCGACGGACATTCCGTGGAACTGACAGAGGCCCGTTGATGTGAACCTTACGGGGCGGATCGCTTGATACATGTTACAGAGTTTGGATGACGCCACTTCCAGTGAAGGAAGATAAGTCAGGGTAGACGCCACTTCCAGTGAAGGAAGATAAGTCAGAGTAGATGCCACAAGGATTACCTTGATAAGTCTGAGATTGGTTCAACAAGGAACCCAGAGAGAAGCTCTCACCAAATTTTATGAAAATGCTAAAAGTTTTTTTATTGAAAACAAAAACCAATACTTATAGTGTATCTGAGCAAAAAGATAAAAATAGACATCGGCCTTCTAAACAGTTTGGGCCAAAATTACAATAAATAAAAATTATAACTAAAAACATATTTAACTTGGGCCTTTAAATTAGTTTGGGCCTTCAGCAACAATTAATAGTCTTGATAGTGTCTCTGCCTCTGGGCCTTCATCCTTCTCCACTTAGGCCTTCATCCTTCTCCACTCGAGGGCTTTATCCTTCTCCACTTGGGCCTTCGTCCTTCTCCACTTGGGCCTTTAGCTTGTATTTGGCTAGTTTCAGGATTCTCATCATTCCCTCCTTCTTGGAAAACATTTGCCCTCAAATGTCCAAGATCATCACCGGGTTCGAGTACCACTTCCTTCCTTTTCTTGTTGGCTTGCTTGGTATAGCTTTCATTCTTCTTTGCAATTTGCACATTCACTTGGTCATACAATCTTTTCACATACTCAACTTTGGCATGTGCATCCTTACGTTGAGTCTCTTGGGGATTGCTTTTCTAAGTTGGCCTGTTAAGTAATGAAGCTCCGGGGAGGAGATCAACTTGATGTTCTATGCCTCTTGAAGGTGGCAGTCCATGAGGAATCTCCTTAGGAAAGACATTTTTAATTCCTGCAATAAGGGTTGAACACTAGGAGAAATAGAAATAGTAAACTCATTAGAATTATCAGTAGAAATTTTACTGTCTTTGCAATACTGTAGATTGAGTGGTTCATGAGCAGGTAACACTTTCCTCATTTCACTCGCCTCTGCAAAATAATTAAATTTTCTCTCATGTGTATCACTCTCTCTCTTATGTGTATCACTCTTTTCCTCGGGTGTATCACTCTTCTTTTTCATATTCCTTTGTGGTGCCTCACTATTTTCTTTCTCTTGTTCTCTCTTTTCTCTCATTCTGATTTGGTCATCACACACTTCTCTAGGGGATAGAGGTTTAAGAGTAAACAAGGAAGATTTGGCTATTTGTCTGTAGAGCTCTTCTTTGTTACGGTTCAACAAACGTTGCATTTGTGTAGTCATCGCGTCCAGAAATAAGCACTGAGATCCGTCCAGTTGATGATATACACCACCATTGTCACCAGCTCTTGCCATGATTAAGGAACAAAGAATTTTGCAGTAAATTAAAAAAAAATTCAGGACCTCACCACACTCTACTCACGTGTTTCTCTCTTTGATGGTAGTTCACTCGTGTTTGATGCTCTCAATATAGGCTTTTGTGTGATGTTCTGACTCTTGCCTTTTACCACTCACTCCTTCTTAAGTTCCTGGATGAATCAAATTAGACACACATGGTATATAACAGGAAAGACAGTTTAATTATCACAGACTGTGTAGCAGATTTAATTTGGATAACAAATCATATTTGATTTTGGTTAACAGATTAGACTTGATTTGGATTTAGATTTGATTTGGATAACAAATTAGACTTGATTTGGATAACAGATTGGATTTGATTTGGATAACAAATTAGACTTGATTTGGATAACAGATTAGATTTGATTTGGATAACAAATTTTGATTTGATTTGAATAACAGATCAGATTTGGATAACAAATTAGATTTAATTTGGATAACAGATATGATAACAAATAAGATAAACAGATAAGATAACAGATATGACAAGTAAACTTCAAATGCTCATAACTTTTGCTACGGTTGTCCATTTGAGGCCCACTATATATCAAAATGCTCAGAATTCAGAGGAGAATCTAGATAAGGGGATTTGATCCACGATTTTCTTTCCAAAAAAACACTTCTAAATGCCTCAATTTCGTGTTCAAAGATCAAACACCCAAATTTTCTTTTTTCAAAATTTCTGCAACTTTTTTTTTGACACAAAGTGTGAAAGACACAAGAAACAAGAACAAGAGCACAAATAACAGAACACAAGACACAAACAAGAACGAAACAAGATGTAAACAAAAACGCAAATAATAGAACAAGGACAAAACACGAACCTGGACAAATTACAAAGAAAAATAATAGGATAGGATAGAAACTGTATCAAGAGCCGAAGCTCTAATAACAGATGATGTGAACCTTACGGGGCGGATCGCTTGATACAGGTTACAGAGATTTGGATGACGCAACTTCCAGTGAAGGAAGATAAGTCAGGGTAGACGCCACTTCCAGTGAAGGAAGATAAGTTAGAGTAGACGTCATAAGGATTACCTTGATAAGTCTGAGATTGGTTCAACAAGGAACCTAGAGAGAAGCTCTCACCAAATTTTATGAAAATGCCAAAAGTTTTTTTTTTTGAAAACAAAAACCAATACTTATAATGTATTTGAACAAAATGATAAAAATAGACATGGGCCTTCTAAACAGTTTAGGCCAAAATTACAATAAATAAAAATTATAACTAAAAACATATTTAACTTGGGCCTTTAAATTAGTTTGGGCCTTCAGCAACAATTAATAGTCTTGATAGTGTCTCTGCCTCTGGGCCTTCATCCTTCTCCACTTGGGGGCTTTATCCTTCTCCACTTGGGCCTTCGTCCTTCTCCACTTGGGCCTTTAGCCTGTATTTGGCTAGTTTCAGGATTCTCATCACCCGTAATCAGAGTTGGAAACCCTAGGACCCTATTGGACTGATTCGGGTCCGCTGGATGTCTTGTAGGCGCGATCCCTGCAAACAGTAGATGACATTAGAAATTAGTTGAGCCACGTGCATACTTACCTATGTCATGATGGCATAAACCAGCTGACACTTCAGCAGGGGGGATCAGAGTGGTGGTCGCTGGGCAGAATGTTGCGAAGTAGCAACGTCATCCATATGTTGGTGTGCATGATCCACACTCGTCTCCATGCAGCAGCCTGGGCGAAATCTTGCCCTGGTATGCATAGTAGCTGGGCAATAGCCTCATCCTTTGGCTGTGCTAGCATAGTTGGCCCTCCTCCAAGATCAGGGGGGTGGCCCAGGAACTGATAAAAGGAAACCACTGGCCCCTCACCCAGGAGCACAAGCCTGGATTAAGCATTAAGGGCAAAACACCTTGAGTTCTCTAAATGCGTGGATGTGGAGCCCTCTAAAGGCGAGGGCGGCCAGCCCTCTAAAGGTGAGGACGTGCAGTCCTCTAAAGGCGAGGGCGTGCAGCCCTTTGAAGGCGAGGGTGTGCAGCCCTCTGAAGGCGAGGGCGTGCAGGCCTCTAAAGGCGAGGGCATGCAGCCCTCTAAAGGCGAGGGCATGCAACCCTCTGAAGGCAAGGACATGCAGCCCTCTAAAGGCGAGGGCATGCAACCCTGTGAAGGCAAGGACATGCAGCCCTCTAAAAGCGAGGACCTGTAACCCTCTGAAGGCGAGGACCTGCAGTCCTCTAAAGGCGAGGACGTGAAGCCCTCTGAAGGCGAGGACGTACAGTCCTCTGAAGGCGAGGACGTGCAGTCCTCTGAAGGTGAGGATATGCAGTCCTCTGAAGGCGAGGACGTGTAGCCCTCTAAAGTCGCGGACGTGTAGTCCTCTAAAGATGAAGACATGTAGCCCTCTGAAGGTGAGGACCTACAGTCCTCTGAAGGTGAGGACGTGTAGCCCTCTTAAGGCGAGGACGTGCAACCCTCTTAAGGCAAGGACGTGTAGCTCTCTTAAGGCGAGGATGTGTAGCCCTCTGAAGGCGAGGACCTGTAGTCCTCTGAAGGCGAGGACGTGTAGCCCTCTAAAGTCGAGGACATGTAATCCTCTAAAGGCAAGGACATGCAGCCCTCTTAAGGTGAGGACATGCAGCCCTCTTAAGGCGAGGATGCGTAGCCTTCTTAAGGCGAGGACGTGTAGCTCTCTAAAGGCGAGGACCTGCAGTCCTCCGAAGATAAGGACGTGTTGCCCTCTAAAGTCGCAGACGTGTAGTCCTCTAAAGGCGAGGATGTGTAGCCCTCTGAAGGCGAGGACCTAGAGTCCTTTGAAGGCGAGGACGTGCAGTCCTCTGAAGGTGAGGACATGCAGTCCTCTGAAGGCGAGGACGTGTAGCCCTCTAAAGTTGTGGACGTGTAGTCCTCTAAAGATGAGGACATGTAGCCCTCTGAAGGTGAGGACCTACAGTCCTCTGAAGGTGAGGACGTGTATCCCTCTTAAGGCGAGGACGTGCAACCCTCTTAAGGTGAGGACGTGTAGCTTTCTTAAGGCGAGGACATGTAGCCCTCTAAAAGCGAGGACCTGCAGTCCTCTGAAGGCGAGGACGTGTAGCCCTCTAAAGTCTAGGATGTGTAGTCCTCTAAAGGCATTAGGTACTAGTACCCAAGGGTCCACCCTTATGAGAAAGCAAGAGATTGACTCATCGAGAGGGCCGGTCATCCCAAATTCAAAAGATTGGACATTAGATGTAGGAAATCTATGTAGTTAACATGATTTTTAAGGATGCAGATGCATGCAAACTTTGTCTTGAAATGCGGTAAAGGCAGACTTCGTATGCAACAATGCAGTGTAATGGAAAGTTGTACAATGTTCATGACGTTCTTTCCCTATTTTGTGATTTTGATTTGATTTGATTTTTGGAAAACACAAATTGACTGTCCTTTTGAAAGAGGTGATAATTCATGCAACCTCATTCTATCTTTTGCAAATTTCTTTGGGAACTCCCTTAGAGTGTACGTCCTGTTTGATTTACTCACATGACAATTTTGGAGTGATGGCAATGTAGTCGTTTAATCAACCCATTGAACTCCCAGGGTTTGTCCCCCTTTTTTCTGTTTAAAAACATCGACGAGTGAGAACTTTTGACCTGCCCCTAGGTTCACATGAGGCTCATGCACGGTGCCCCTCATTGCCCAATGTAGGGCTTTGAGATATCAATCGTTGTTTTTCGTTATGACCTTGTAGCAGGGAACCTATTGGGTGAGAACTTCTGATCTGCCCCTAGGTTCACCTGAGGTTTATGCATGGTGCCTTTCATTGCCCCAGTGTAAGGCTTTGAGGTATCCATTGTTGTTTTATTTTCACCACCTTGTAGCAAGGAAGAATGAAAGAAGCGGTTGATTCACACAAAAAGAAGTTTTCAAGGACGAGAAACAGTTGAAGGATTTTTCAGTTGGTAGATTAAGCAAATGACTCCTATTCTTGATAACTTACTTCTCTCTCAAAGAGACAAACTTTTAGGAATTATAAAATGAGATCACATGAATGTCTATATTTTTACTTGAAAACACAATCAATCAAATGCTTTTTTTTTTCTTTTTGAACTTTTTTGCTTTACTCATCGTTTACGGCACCCTCACCAAATGTGTAGCACGAGTAATTTCTGATTAAACGGTCTTGGAAGTCCAAACTCAAGAGCGTAGGTCGCTTGAGCAAACAAACCAATGGCTTACACTCACATTCCAGTGGAAGCAAGGATGTAATTACCAGAGGATGAGGGACAAAGATGTCAAATTTATCCTTTTTATTAGCATTGTAACTGTGGTTTACAATAATGGCATAAACTTGAAAATCTTAATGAGTCATTAGAGACATCTAACAACAACTTTCAAAATTTCCCCATGTGTGGTGTCGCTTGTCAATGTTAGGATTCATAAGCGATTCTCCTCAAATTTCAGTCAGCCCGAATCAATTAGACTTTGCACCTTATGCTTCAAGGTCATATAATTCTCAATGGAATGTCCCGAAAATCCTCCATGTTGCGTTCGATTCGTATCCTTGGGAAAATGGAGGTTGAGGAACCTTGGCAGGGGTTATGGCTACCATTGCATTATCAAGTAGATATGGGAGCAAGTTAGCATATGACACCGGAATTGGGGTGAATTCTATAGGTTTTTTGTTGCAAAATTCCTTCCTTGGTTGGTGTTTTGGCACCGGATGTGCAGCGGGCAGGCTTTGTGGTTGATTTAGGGATGGCCTTTGTGGATGACTAGGTGGTGGCTAATGAGAAGGGCTAATATTGGCTGAGCAATGATGTTGTTTAGGTGGTGGGGAATTTGGTCATGTAGGAACGGTAATCGCAGCACGGGTTCCTCCTTCTATCTCATTCTCTCCATTTGCCCCAGTTTTCTCTTTCATCAAAGAAGAATGATCAAATTTTCCTCTTTTTAGACCCACTTCGATCCTTTCACCAGTGAAGACCAAATCCGCAAAGTTTGAAAGTGTGTAACCTACCACTTTTTCATAGTAAAACACTGGTAATGTGTCCCCTATCAATGTGATCATCTCTTTCTTTGTCATTGGAGGTGCTACTTGAGTTGCCAGGTCCCTCCACCTTTGGGGCGTATTCCTTGAAGGATTCATGCCCCCTCATGCACATGCTCTGTAGCTGCATCTTATCCGGAGCCATATCAGAGTTGTACGGATACTGCCTAATGAAGGCAACCATTAGGCCCTTCCAAGAATGGACTCGGGAAGGTTCAAGATTAGTGTACCATGTGACGGCTGCCCCAGTATGACTCTCTTGAAAGAAATGCATTAGCAACTTTTCATCTTTCGCATATGCCCCCATCTTCCGATAGCACCTTTTTAGATGATTCTCGGGGCAAGCAGTCCCCACGTACTTATCAAACTTTGGTGCTTTGAACTTCAGAGGAATGACCATGTTTGGGTACTAGGAACAACTCTTCTATGTCAGTAAAGGCATAACCTCTGCCTTCTTCAATGGCTCTGAGCCTTTCCTCTAGAGATTTTATCTGCTGCCATAGCAGGAGGGATTTTACTCGCAGTGGAATGCAAGGGTTGTGGTTGGGGGTGAAATTGAGGGCCCTCCAAAGTGTTTTGCATGGGTATACCACCAACTGCTTGCCCTTCAGTGGCATATCCGAGGCAAGGCTTGAAGTCACCTAGATTGTGGTAGGGTATTTCATATGTCTCCCCCATGGGTTGAAAGACATGTGCATGATGAGGTTGTCGGCTCTCAATGAGTATGGGAGAGGAGTTATTGACATCCTTACTGAGAGTGTACGCCACATTGGGTGGTGTATAGTTGGGAGGCAAGCCATATGGCGGGAAGGCATACTTGTTTTGAATTTGCACACAATGGGGGTCGCCTATACTTGCCAACTCTTTGCCTCTCACATCCGAGGTCAGATAACTTATTTGATTGAGGCCAGATGGGGGGAGTCGGGTCCACCTCAATAATGGCGCTGATAACAGCAACTGCAGCCGCAATGACCTCCATTATCTTCTTCATGCTCATCATGGCCCCCATCACTGTGGCCATTTGCTCTTTCATGGCCTCCATGTCAGCCTTGATTTGTTCTTGTACCTCCTTTACTGCACCCATTACTCTAGCTCTAGCACGTGTTTGATAAGGGTGTCGTAAAGCGTGTTTTTTCCAGTTGATAACAAAGATTAGAGTTCAGGTTTTTTAAGAAAGAATCAATGAACAATGCAACCAATGAAAAGCATGGATATATGTGAATGATGCATTGTTGAAGTACTGAGATTTTTAGGCAGGACATGGGGTTGAATCAATTTTATATTTTCAACATGGTCCATGACATCTTTGTCAAAGTGAAACTGGAAGTAACAGGGACATCAACAGTCCTAAAGGTGTTTGGCAGTAGACAAAGTAGCGAATTAACTCGATTCAGCTTTTGCCCCAATTTTTTCTAGACGGTTACTTCCATACTTCAACTTGACTTGACGAACCTTTTCTTAAAAGCATGAGCTTGGTTTAACCCCATAATCCAAGGAAAAGAAATTTTGATCGCCAATACTTTGATAATATTTCATAGAGATAAATGACTTAGGCATACTTATGCTATGCATGGCAAATGTAATTATGAGATTGAGATGCCCGAAGAAACATCATTTCCTAGTTAACCATGCATTAGGTACCATGTTCAATCATTTTGTTTTTTTTATAAAAGAAACGGGTTTATGATCCCAACATGGTTGGCTCATGGTACCTAACACATGCAACTAAGAATGCAATGTGAACTTTCATGCTTCCTTTTTTTTTTGTTTTTGTAGAGGAAAATGCAAGGATCATGCATGAGTAAACACGAAAATAAACGTTATGCAAAAACACATGTTAGATGTAGATGCATGATGATGAAATGACTTATGCAAAATGCAATGCATGAAATGATAAGTGACAAATGCAGGAACGATATGTCCATTATGATGCCATGAAGAGATGCTTATGAGATGCATGATATGAATGCATTTACGGACACAAGAGCCCAAAAAATCATCTCTTCTTACTTGCGCATTTGGGGGTGCAGTGCCCCATGTGTGCAGTTAAGAAGGTGATATGGACCTTCTGACTTCCTGTGACAAAAGACGAGACCAACATACAACGCGTGTGTGACGACATGATGCAGATGCGCAAAAGCGTAACAAGGGGATGTACACAACATGGCAATATCCACAAATAATCATATAGCAAAGGCGTACATGACATTTAGGTTATATGCATGGTAGTGTTTAAAAGGCACGCAGCGTGTTCGCTTCGTGCCCCTATTTTAGGAACATAGACGGGAGGATCTAAGAGGCTTTTAGTGATAATTCCCAAGGTGGTCGTATCTTCCTTTACGGTCTCTAGAGATATTATTCCCTTGATATCAACATTGTGGCGGTAGGGACTACCAGCGACAATATATCATCGAAGAGAAAAACTCTAGATGAGGTTTCACTGTCATCAAGCATGTCGGAGACTTAACATGATCACAGATTCACCTCCATTTCTTATGTTCCCACGGACCCGGGTATAGGGCCCTTTTTCAACTCACCGTGTATGCAAGAAGTGTTGGTGTTCATGTGCATCAAATGAATAAATATCTATCTCATGCATACATTTAAAAACACACTAAAAGCATCAAAGAGTTATATACAAGAACGTAAGAGAAATAAAGGTAAACAAACAAAAGAGAAGTCATGGTAAGGAATGCGCATAGATCAAAATGGCCTAACTTTCTTAAAACATTTCCTAGCGGAGTCGCCAACTGTTGCAACCTAACCTTCGGGGGGAGGGCGATGCGGGGCTCACGGGTGCGTCTTCCAAGGGAGGAAGACGCGCGGAGTCGCCACCAACGTTTATTCAAGGAAAACGTTGAAAAAATCGGAATGCGTGGTCTACAAAATTTAAGTGTGAAAGGTTCGGGAGTTGTTTTAACGCACGGGGAAGGTATTAGCACCCCACACGCCCGTCACAAGGGACGACAACCTTTAATCAAGTGTGCAAATATGACTTCAAAACTATGTATGGTCCCTTTTTTGTTTTTATGTATTTTCCCTTTTTTATGTTTTCTTTTAGCTTTTTATGGCTCTTTTGTGTCTTTTATCTTTTTCTGGTCAACAAGGGTATTTCCCTCGCTCCTACGTATCCTCAATTGCAATGAGGAAATCAGACCTACGTAGTTTTTTGAGAACTAAACGTTGGTTAAGTTGTTTTTATCTTTTTTCGCAAGATAGATTTTAATTGAACAAAGGTCATTTAAGGCGTTGGACCATTAAACAATCTTTTGATTTTGAAAGGAAAGAAACGTTAAGGCGTTGGACCACTAACGATCTCTTGTTTTTGAAAGGAGAGAAACGTTAAGACATAGACTATTAACGATCTCTTGGTTGTGAAAGAAGAGAAACGTTAAGGTGTTGGACCATTAACGATCTCTTGGTTTTTGAAAGGAGAGAAACGTTAAGGCATTGGACCATTAACGATCTCTTGGTTGTGAAAGAAGAGAAACGTTAAGGCGTTGGACCATTAATGATCTCTTGGTTTTCGAAAGGAGAGAAACGTTAAGGCATTGGACCATTAACGATCTCTTGGTTGTGAAAGAAGAGAAACGTTAAGGCATTGGACCATTAACGATCTCTTGGTTTTTGAAAGGAGAGAAAAGTTAAGGCGTTGGACCATTAACGATCTCTTGGGGTGGTCGACAAAAGCGGGGCTTTTGCTCCTACGTATCCTCAATTGCGATTTTGGAAATTAGACCTACGTAGTTCTTGCAAAAGCGGTAAAGTTATGTGTTGATTTTATGCTTTTGAACGGGCCATGTTAACCGATAAAAGCAAAATGGACCGTTTTAAGGCGTTGGACCTTAAAACGGTTTTAAGTGACTTTTGCGGACAAAGCTTGGTTTGTGAGTTGATTTTAGCCTTAGTTTCACTTTGGTTATTAATCAATTCATTCAAGGAAACTTTCAAAGAAAAAGATTCAATTATATTTTTTTTATTTTATTATTTTTTTTCAAGATATTTTAATTATTTTATTATTATTTTTTTCAAGATATTTTGATTATTTTATTATTATTTTCCTTTTTTGATTTAATCGAGGTTACAGCGTGAACAATCGGTTAGATGTTGCTTTAACAGTGATTAAACGACATTACAATACAAATGATCGGTTGAAATTCATTTTATCATTTATTAGGCGAGATAACGGCTTAAACGATCTGTTAAAGCTCGTTAAAAACGGAAGAAAAGAAAACCGAAAGTGAACGAAATGAAGATGAAAGCCAACAAAACAAGAAATGAATTGAAAGTCTCGGATTTGAAAACTTACCGGTTGAAGAATGAAGAACGCACGAAGAATGGACGAAGAACGGCGGAAAATCTTCACGAAATTGCTCTCGGAAACATCTCGAAAGTGTTACGGAAGCACTTCGGCTTGGATTTTCTTCATGGAAACATGTTTTTTCACGCAAAACATCTAAAATGCATAGGATAGGGGTCAGGGACCCTTTGGATCAGCCTCCCTCGACCTATTTATAGAAAAAAGGGGTGGTGCTTGCCACCCAGCTTCTTGAGGCGAGTAGGTGGCTTCCTCAGGAAGCTTCCTGAGGCACCCCCTTTTACTAAGTTCACTCCCCATTTTTTATAATTTACAGAAAAGTTATGGAAGCCTTACGGAAGCATATCGAACTTGATTTTCTTCTTTTTTTCTCTTTCTTCTCACCCATCTTAAGTGTAATATGCTTATTTAAGGTTACGGGAATTTTACAGAAGCATTACGAAAGCCCCAGAAGCCAGTTTTCAACAAAACGGGGGAGGAGGTTGCTAAGTTCACCCCCCCCATTTTTGTGTTTTTTTTGGCTATTTTCCTTCAGAAACCTCACGGAACTTTACGGATTCCACAGGGATGGGTGTTAAGTCTTCGGAAGTGATTAACAACGGTCCCCGGATGAAATTAGGGTGTAACAGTCCATTTACACACCCCCCACTTTGCTAAATACACTCCTATTTTCGTGTTTTTGGCCGGTTTCTCTCCGAAACATCCCGGAACTTTACCGATTTCACGAGGACTGGTCTCAAGTGTTTGGAAGTGGTCAAAAGAGGTTCGCATCCTTGCAAACAATGGCCCCCGAACGAAATTAGGGTATGACATATATATATATATATATATATATATATATATATATATATATATATGCCAGACCCTAATTTTGTCCGGGGACGATCATTTGTTAACATTTTGGTTCTTGCTAGCCAAATTGAGCTGCTTGACATCAGTTGACACACAATCTGAATGGTTTTTCGATGTTTTAGAAAAGAACATGAAAAATACCCAAATGGGAGGTCAAAAGGGTCATTTGGGAGTTTTTTGTGACCCCTGGCTCACCCAGGCCAGCCTCTAGCTCGCCTGCCCCCAGAAGACTTAGGGGTGAAGTAACCAGCTCGCCTGGGCGAGCTGTTGATCAACCAAGTCCCTTCATTTCCTATAAATAGGCATAAGGGGGCTGAAAGAAAGGGTTCAGACTTTCAACATTGAAAGGATTTAGTGAAATTAAGGAGAAGAAGGAGAAAGAAGAAGAAAAAACAAGGCCGAGGTGCTTCCGAATCACAATCGTGACCAATTCCTACATCGTTCATCGTTCGTTCTTCATTCATCAACCGGTTAGTATTTATTTCGAGGTTTTGAATTCGTTGTATGCACCCTTAGGGGTTCCCTTTGTTTCTTTTCACATCTTCATCTCATTCTTCTTCCATCAGTGATCTCATTTCTTTATATAAATCGAATTTCAATCGATCGTTTGTGCCGTAATCTCATTTTATCATTGTAAAATAAAATTTCAACCGATCGTTTGTGCCGTAATCTTATTTTATCATTGTAAAATAAAATTTTAACCGATCGTTCACTTCACAAGTCATCTTTTAATGAGGTTGAAAGTGAATAATAAGTGAAACCAAAGTTAAAATCAACATGTAATCGAGCTTTTATCCAAAGTCGCTTGAATCCGTTCAAGGTCCAACGCCTTAACGGTCTCTTTTACTTTTATTGGTTAAAATGAACCTTTCCAAAGTTTAAAATCAATGTAACACACAAACTTTTGACTTTAAAGAACTACATAGGTCTGAGTTCCTCATCGCACTTGAGGATATGTAGGAGCAAGGGCAACGCTTTTGTCGACCCCAAAAAGTAAAAAACATAAAAAAGGAAAAATAAATAAATATTGAAGTCATGATTTTGCACACTTGATTAAAGGCTGACCTCCCTTGTGACGGACGCGTGAGGTGCTAATACCTTCCCCACACGTAAACAACTCCCGAACCCATATTCTTAAAATTCGCAGACCCTTTTTTAATTTTCTAGCGTTTTCCTCGAATAAATGTTGGTGGCGACTCCCGTGCGTTTTCCTTTCTTGGAAGACGCACCCTTGAGTCTTGTCTCGTCCTCCCGCCGAAGGGTAAGTTGCGACAATATATATATATATATATATATTGCCAAACTAGACAGAAGCCACAAGAGGAGAAAAAGAGGAAAAAACACCGAGATCATAGAATCATGAATATCTATTAAGGCAAGCCCTATGAATTAAGGAAGGTTTGACCCCTAAAAGCAAGTGTGATTAACTACAAGTTAATCTTAGGCTATTAAGTGGAGCTTGATTGCGAAGTGATTGTGATAGAAAAAGGAAGAGTTGAAATAAGGGAGACCAAGCTCCTCGCAAGCAGAGGTACCCATTTATTAAAGTGAAATCAAGATGGTATTTTTAACCAAACTGGTCAAACATGCCTTTTGTTTCCCAATATTGAATCTCACCTCTAGATATTAGTCTCCAAAGTGAAAAAGCTCAACAATATTTAACAAGGAATTTGCCAGAAATGGAAATCTAAACAAAGATGTGTTCCTCTTTAGTACATATATCTATAAGAGTTGTATTGTTAACGTAATAATTACTATTATGACACGATAAGATATTAAGATCCATAACTTATGACTGTGTTCACCATTAGAGATACTCAAAGAATAGCTTTTAGTCAAAAATATTAGTTTATGTTTGATTTATTAATTATTTGTACATACATTCCAAGTCAGTTAAATGAGGAAATGTGTCACAATAGATTAACTTGAATGGCCTACCAACAGATATCCAAACACACTAACAATAGTAGTACCATCAAAGGCCAATTGAATTATATCAAAACTGAACTTTCTAGCCACCTAGTAAGTGTCTTGCACTTTCTAGCCACCTTCAATTTTTTTGGACATCTTTGTTAAAATCCCCTTTTCTTGATATGTTTGTGTCTGTTCTCTCCTCTTGTCCTTGCCTCTTTGATCCACTGCTGCAGCATCTACGTGTTTACCCCTCAAGTCCTAGGTATGTTTCTTTCTTTATTATATATCATGTTTTTTTTACTAATCTTGAACGATTGACTTAACTCTATAAAATTAAAGATTCTTTTTTTCCACTAATGGTAAGTTGTTGGCTGCTTCCATGGTGTATTGAACCCAATTTTTCCATTTACAGACTAGGAAGGTGACCTTGCCCTTGTTTTTTTTTTCTATTGAAGTTAGCTTTTTCATAACCAATTTGTCTACTTTTCTTTGGTGCCCTTAGAGGGAGGGCATTGGTTAAAATCAACTTGGATTAGATCATTTGCAAAAGTAACCTATGATATTTTTTCTTGGTACAACATGCTTTTAGTTTTTTTTTGAATCGATACTTTTAGTTTACATTAGCCAAAAGGCTAAGTTTTGGGGGTTCATGCTACAAGAAAAATAACATATACCTACAGAGGCTTTTACCTACACATATAAATTAGTGTAGGTAAAAGTCAAAAAATACTTATACCTACAATTGTTTGTCATAGGTAAATTCAAAAGTTTGTACTTACTATTATTTGGTGTAGGTAAAACTCAAAATAACTTCTACTTACAAATGCTTAGTGTTGGTAAAATTTCAAAAAACTTATACCTACGATTACTTAGTGTTGGTAAAATCCTATCAAACTTGTACCTATAGTCCATTGGTGTAAATAAAATTTAAAAAGTTTCTACCTACAAATAACAGTGTAAGTAAAATACAATAAAACAAATATACTAAAATAATTATTTTAAGAAAGTTAATCACAAACTCAATAACATACAATATTTTCACTATTTTTCTCATATTAAAATAATTATTTTAACATATTAAAATAATTATTAATATACTGAAGAAAGAGCAATAGAACCACACTTCTGCCCCCAATTCAATAAACACTCTCTTTCCAAACTCCCAAACAATAAAACCCCCAAACCCTCTTCACTCCGTTGCCATCTCAAACCTGAATCCAAATCCAAATCCAAATCCAACACGAAGTCGTACCGACCTTCCGCCAACGCCAGGACCGAGGTTCGTCGGAATCGCTACAAGGTTGTTGTGGACGCCGATGAAGGTCACCGACGCCAAGAGGATACCATGGTGGAGATCCGAAAGAACCGTAGGGAAGAGAGTTTGCAGAAGAAGAGATGTGAGGGTCTCCAATCCCAGCAGATTCCTTCCTCACTTCACTCTACTGTAATTGAGAAGAAGGTCAATTCCTATCATCTTTCAGTAATTGTTTTCTTTCACTATTTTTTTAAATACCTTGCCTAAATTCAATTTCTAATACTAAAAATCTTCATCTCACTACGCCAACTTAGACAACTGATTAGGTTATAGGACCTATCTGGTTTTTGAGTTTATGTTGAAAGGATTATAGTCGTTGGTGACGAAATGTGTGATAAATTATGTTATCTTTATCTTGCTCTGTACTTGTGTACTCTCCTATAAAGTTTGATTGTTATTATGATGGATTTGTGAGAATTAGAACTAGGTTAAAGCATATTGAAACCGTAGCGGGTTTTAGGAATTAGGACAACGGATAAGATTATGATTGAAGGGAGTGATTTAGACGTAGCGGGTTTATATGGCAATTGGCAAGAAGGGATGGAACTAAATTTGTACATCTTTGATTGAATAACTAAATTTGTACATCTTTGATTGAATAACCTATTAATGCATAAATACCTACTATGAGTTGTGAAAATTCTGATTTGGCTTTGACTATGGGGGATATTTTTACCTATCTCCTTAAAAATGGTAGTTGTTTATTACATCTTTCCTTATAGGTATCATAGTAGAGGGAAATTTATTATAATTTGTAGCAATAAGTCTAAGCATTGGAAAAAAGAAATTAACACAGTTACTGAAATGATGCTCTTCTTTGGTCTTCTGGTAAAATGTCTCCCTCATCGGACTTGTTTTCTGTTACAGGTAATTTATTTAACACAGTTACTCTTGTCTCAGTCTGTGTAGGTAATTTATTTATTTATTGTTATTTTTTTTGTTTCTGAGTGAAATTGGAGTTCACTCCAAAGTCCAAATTTTTGTTTACTTGGAATTTGATTTTGTTGTTGCTGCAGAATCCGAATGTTTTAATTTGCACACCCAACTTTACTATTGGCTCAAGTAGGAGTTGCAATTTTGTGTTGAAGTATCAGACTATAAGTGCAAATTTGTGCAAGATCAAGCACACGTAGGTACACGCAAATTTGTGCAAATTCAATTCTAATCCACCCTTATATTTCGGCTCCAACAACAATGTCAATGACAACAACTACAACAATTAGAATCTGTTCCCTCTATGTGAAGTCAGCTACATGAATCAAATGAGACCATTGTATTCTGTTAAAAATTGGATGATAGAAAATTTTTAAATTCAATTCTAACTCACCCCTACATCCCCCCCCTCTAAACTTGTATTTCTCATAATAAAATGCTCTCAAACAGGTCCTTCAAAAAAAACTCAGGTTTTTGTTTTGAAAGCAAAACTTAGTTTACCCTTCATCAACCAAAAAACCTTGCAGTTTTTCTTACTCACCCAATAAATTTACTAAATATAGATGGTAAGTTGTCTGTTACTCTACTTTATGAGCTGAAATCTGAAGCAAGGACAAGTTGATTGTTGAAAAAACTGTACCATATATGTGAAAAAAATGATTTAGCTGGAATAATATTTAGGTGAATTGAAATGAGAAAATGCCACGTGGCTTTTAGCTGCAGTTGCTTCATTCATATATAATTTATTCTCTTTTCTTCTATACTACTTGCTTCATTTATATTATTTTGTATTTGACTTTTGTAATAAGCATTTGGATTTTATATCTTGGGTGCTGCTTTTATCAACTATGGTCCAAAATCAATATTTTAGCTTTACCTTTTCATGTGCTTTCTTTTCTTTTCTTTCTTCCTAACAACTCTTTCATACTGTGATATAGACTAAGCTAATATGAGAAATAGGACTCTTTTCTTTTCTTTTTAACAACTCTTTTTAACAATTCAATTAAATCCCATGATACATTTTCAATCCGTTTCTAAGCATCAAATGAATAATTAGTTAATTCAACAAAAAAGATGAATAATTAGTTATGCTTATGCTTATGTTAAACTTTTCGTTTTTCTTAATTAAAGATTGGTATGTGTGAGTGTGATGTTGCACGTTCAGCAATACATTTTGGATGTTTGTTGAGTCACATGACCTGCAACTGGAAAGTGCCAACTATCAAATGTCCACATCCTACCCTTTCTCAGGGGCATGGGTCAACCCACCAATTATGATTTGCGGACATCAATCCAAATCTCAAATAATATATATAACAGTATTTTAACCTCTATATTACATAGAACACATATTTATATTTATATAACTAAAATTTATAATAAATAAATATTTTAAATATATACATTATATATTAGATTTATGACAAATACTAGTACCTTATATTGTGCTAAGATGTTATTTTTGGTTATTGATAATTTTAAAAAAATATATTAATATTTAAGTTGGAATTAAACATGTTCATGACTTGGTGTACTAAAGAAAAAAATAATTAAAGATGTTAAATAATTTGAGTTGTGTAGACTATAATTGCTATGATGATTTTCTTAACTGTTTTCATTTAATTTTATTTATAGGTTTTGAGCCGTTGTGGGGTGGAGTGTGAAGGACTCGAGACCTTGTGCATTAAGGATTAGACACTTAGTATTGAAAGTATGTTCTACCAGTATGTGCTTAAGGTTTTGCTGCTTAAATATCTCCTATAACATTTTTTCTATATTGCAGATGCAGAGAAGATAGTTGGTTGGGCTTTAAGCCGTCATCTCATGCAGAATGTTGAAACTGATCCTAATGCAAAGCTTGTGTTGTCTTGTGAGAGGTAATTATTAGCTTGCACAGGTTGTTATTTAATATAAGTAGATACATACTTACACACACATAACACTTTTAGGTTGTCTTATGGGATGTGTCCTTATAATTTATTAATGTTAAACTGATGCGTTTCTACTCTAACTGGTCATTTACCTAATTTTATCCTTGATTCTTTGCATCCTATAGGTTGGACAGGGTGCTCTTCTCCTTAATATTCTTTCAAAATACTGTGATGGTACTTAGTCATCCCTTATATCTGGTTTCTTATCTCTTCAACTTTTACATCTGTTATTTAATTTCATTTTTTTCATATTCATTTACTGGTATTCCTTATATAACTACCTTCCAAATTTGATCATGTTATTATAACTATTTGATTTTTCATATTCATTTATTGGTATTCCTTAATATTCTTTCAAAATACTGTGATGGTACTTAGTCATCCCTTATATCTGGTTTTTTATCTCTTCAACTTTTACATCTGTTATTTAATTTCATTTTTTTCCATTTAATACAAGTATACTGCTAGTTTCTTTGTTTTGGTCTTAATTATTTAAATGATATAAATAGCTTAAAGTTGCAAAGGGGTAGGACTTGGTAGCATGCACAATACTTCTTGCTGCCCCTATTCTTTCTTTTTTTTTTTGTTTTGGACAATCATTTTTTACCCTTTTGGTTGCATTTTAATGATATGCTTGTGTGATGCTACTAAAACTTTTCCAGGGATCAGAAAGACTTTGAATTCAGAGTTATGGCATGCTTGTGCAGGGCCTCTTGTGTCATTACCCCAGGTTGGGAGCCTTGTGTTTTACTTCCCTCAAGGACATAGTGAGCAGGTGAATGAATCTTTTGTTCTCTTTTCAAAGTAATAACTTTTCTTACATTGCTTGTTTTAATCTCTAACTCATTAGTTTCTTTTCAATATTTAGCCAAGATTCTGAGGTGATGACTTTGTTTGTTTTGGTTTGCTGAAGCATATTGTTTCCTTTTATTTGAATATGAACAAGTGGCAGCTTCTACTAGAAGAACAACAACATCACAGATTCCAAACTACCCCAATCTTCCATATCAGTTGATGTGTCAAGTTCAAAATGTCACACTTCATGTGAATGTTGGGTGTTGGTTGACTTGACTTGACCACTTGTTGCATTTGTCCTCAAGAGCTTATTGCATCTTCAAATCCATCATAACTCCAAACAAAATTTTACCTTTTTTCTTGTATGTTATGATAGGCAGACAAGGAGACAAGAAGTGAGTGCAACAGGAGTAGTTCTTTCACACTTAAATTACAGGGATGCTAATTGTAATCAAGCATTTAATTTTTCTTGATGTCAAGAATCACAAACCAGAAGGTCAAGAAGTGAGTGGAGCAGGAGTAAACATTGATAATCACTTGAATGAAGGCAGTGGCTGGATTAACTCAACATAACAATGCAAAGCCTGTTGCTGATTCCAGTTTTTCCAAGGCTAAACCAGAACATTCTTTGGACTCACAATTCAAACCGCCATAAGCTTCAAGCTAGTAATAATTTAAGGAAAAATAGAACTTGGACACTCATGTTATAGCAAGGCAAGATTAAGGAGGGCATATTGCAATGCCAAGGTGCATCCCTAGTTACCAAACAGGTCATAGCCTTTCTAGTTAGGCTCTCAAATTGGCACCCTAGAATTGTCTTCTTATTAGAGGTGTTCATGTTAAACGTATTTACCTACAGTTGAAGATGATAGGTACATATTAAAGACTTTTACCTACAGTTAGGAGATGTAAGTAGAAGTTAATGACTTTTACCTACACACTATACATAGTAGGTAAAACCTATAGTGACAGACAATTAGCCGTCACTACACACTATCATACATTTACCTATGGATTTTTTATTTATAGTGATAGTTTTTGTCTGTAGGTATAGGTCATTTTTCTTGTATGTATCCACCGCCTGAATAATCAGATTTGCTCATAAACCATGACAGCATGATTGCCCTTTTGAAACATTAGTTGTCATGATTATGATGTTCCATAATTATTTTTGTTTTTTACACTTCATTTCCATAAACTTGATTCTAGGTCTATGATCATACAATATTTAATGAAACTATTTTTATGCTTAACATATAGTTTATGTTACAAATTATTAATATACTACTATAGTCTATGAGATTACAACGTATAAGCTAATTTCATTCGGCTTCCACTTGCAGCAATGCTGGAACAAGCACCACAACAGCCCCAACAACCACCACACCAACAATAGTGATGTAATCCTATCCCGCAAGGGCATTGGGTAGAAGACTCCAAGTAGATTGGGCTAGAGATCCTAGGGAAGGCCCTAGGGTTCTCATGAGCCTTAGGGTAGATTTCAAGCCTATGGGCTAAGTATGAGCCCACTTATCTTTGTAAATATTAGAATAGGTTTTTCCTTCGTTTGGGCCTTGTATTTTGGCCATTCTAGTAGTATAGGGTTTTAGCCTTGTATTTCGGGGCATTTTGAGTAGTCTTTGTAGTAAGGACTTTTTTTTGTATTTTCATGTTTTTTGTCACGGGGGTGAGCTTAGCTATTATAGGGGGTGTGTAGTTAAGTTCTAGCTTCTCATCTCAAGGAGGTGAGCTTAGCTATTAGAGAGGTATGTGTAGTTAAGCTCTAGCTTCTTTAGGAATCTTCTTAAGGAAGCTTCTCAAGGAGGTGAGCTTAGTTATGAGAGGGATGTGTGTAGCTAAGCTCTAGCTTCTCAAGGAAGTTTTCTCAAAGAAGTTTCTCAAGGAAGTTTTCTCAAGAAAGCTTCTCAAGGAAGCTACCTAGTCTATAAATAGAAGCATGTGTAACACTTGTTGTAACTTTGATGAATGAGAGTCTTGTGAGACACAACTCAAAGTTCAACTTCTCTCCCTTTTTCTTCCTTCAATTTCGTGCTCCCCCCTCTCTCTTTCTCTCCCTCTTTCTTTTCCTCCATTGAAGCATCCTCTCCAAGCTTCTTATCCAAGGCTCATCTTGGTGGTGAAGCTCTTTCTTCCATGGCTTATTCCCTAGTGGATGGCGCCTCCTCTCACCTTTTCTCATTTGTCTTACGCTATATCTCCATGGTGGAAAATCACCATTAAAGGACCTCATTGAAGCTCAAGATCCAGCCTCCATAGAAGCCCCACAAGTAAGCTTCCATCAAGTGGTAATCAGAGCACAAGAGCTTCAAGTAGGTGCTCCTTAAACCTCCATTAATTTTTTTTTCTTGACCTTCTCTTCCATTGTTGTTTCTTCATTTTTCTCCATGTATCTCCTCACATGTCTTGTTCTAAATGTTTTTAACATGATTCTTTAGAGTTTCCACCGATTAAACTTGCTATAGAAACTAGATTTGATTTTCTATGGTTCAAATTTCTTGTTATTGTTCTTGAACCATGAATTGTGTTGAGTTTAGGTTCCTTTGAGTTTTGTCTTGTTATTTTTTGTGGCTGAAACCTAAACCATAAAATTCTTACAAAAATATTAAAGTAGAAGAAAACCTCAAAAATATAGAGTGACTTGTTCACCTATTGTAGTTTTGTCATAGAAGTCATGTCTAGTCATGAAACTTGTCAAATTAGATTTCTTATGTTGTGCTGAATTTTATTTTCTTGTTTCTTTGTCTAACTCATTTGTTCATGAGTGTATGAAATTCTTTTAGCCTATTATTTGATTTGAGTCAAATCTTTCATGTTAATTAGTCCTTAACATGTTCATGCAAAATTCTTAGAGAGTCTTTGATTGTGAACCTTTTCTTGAACTTTTAGGTTTCCTTATGATTGTGTCTATTGTGAATTTGAGTTTTGGTGATTGAATTGCTGGCTGAAATGTTGATCCTAAGTGAATATTGAACTCCTAAAACTGTGGTAAGCAATCCTAGTGAGTTCAACATACATAGGAAGGTTGAAAGTAAGCCCAAGGCAATCAATATACCATGCTTAAAGAAACAAATCGCTGGTGCTGGCAGCTTGAACATACAAACTTGTAAAAATTACTGAGAATTAGTTACTTCGAATTTTGAGCTAAAATTTTTACTGAAGTTTCTAGACATCTGGAAAGAAGTTATAAAAAAAGAAACAAGTGATTTGGATAAAAGGAAAAAATATGAAAAATCACACAAGTTTGCAGGAAAATCAGTATCCAGAAAAAAAAAAGGTGAAAGGGAAGTGTGCTTGTTGTTTTGGCTCAAAATTTATTCTATAATTGGAAATTTCAATTGAAAATTAGTGTGAAGACAAGTGCCAAAGCTAGAGGTTTGTTGAGTCTTTTTTCAGTTTTTTTACTCTACTCTAGAGCCATTCTAAGTTTCTCTTTGAGTCCTAGCTTGCTTCTATGTCCTTTTCATTGCTTTAATTGTTGAATAATCCTTGAAAAATTGTCTTGTTAAAACTCCATTGGTTTAGCTTTCATTTCATTTTTTTTGGTCTTTGGTTATTGCTTGTCTCTTTGTTTCCTTGTTTGTGGGTTGCCATATAGGGAATTGGAAGGAGGATTGGTGCCATCCCTTGAAGAATTTGAGTCCAAAAGCAAGGGGCCAACCACCTTAAGAGCTATTGGACTAAGAAGCACTCCAAATTGAGTGAATCACCAAAGAGAGAACAACAACCAAAATTGAGGACCGTTTTGTAATTTTGTAATTTGAAATTTACTTACCTTCATTGCTTTCAAGTTTTGTAACAAAAAGGCCTTTCATTGGAAGTGTGTTGGGAGCCTCCAATAGGTTACCAAACTTCCATTTGTGTGTAATAATTTTAGGCAATTTTTCCTTAGGATAGTGAGTTTTTTGTTGGGAACCTTGAATGTGGTCATCCAAACATTCTTAGGATTCGCCTAGTTTACATTTCTTGCTTACTTTCATAGCTTATTTCCTTTACCTTCCATTGTCAAACCACCTAGATAGCTTTCCTTTTACCAATTAGTTTTTTACCTTATCTTTCACACCTCTTTTAGTGTTTATTTGGCTAGTTTCAACCATAGTTTCTTTTACCTTTTGTTTTCAAACCTCCAACAAGAAAGAACCACAACTTAGGAACCAACATGAGTCATCATTCATCTAGTGTTAATGGCAAGGGTACTAGTCATAAAGACCCTTTATCTAGAATCTTAGATGAGTTGAGTTCCCTCAAGTTATGGAAAGAAAAACAAGAGAGAAAAGAAAAAGGAAAAAAAAGAGTGGAAAAAATAAGTCAAGATGAAAGAAAGAAAATAAGAGAGGAAGAAAGAAGAAAAATAATGAAAGAAATGAAAAGAGTAAAACATGCCTCCTATAGTAGTCATAACTCTTGCAAAAGCCTAAGTGAAGAACTTCGTGACTATTACGAAGGAAGGCATAGGTCACATCTTAGACCTCACTCCCATAGAAGAGAAAAGGAAAGAAAGCCTCAAGAGGCTAACATTAAACTATCATACTTCCATGGGAAGGACAATGTAGAGGCTAACTTAGATTGGGAAATAAGGGTAGAGCAACAACTTAAAAAGAAGTCTACTTCAAAATCTTATGGCTCTCACTCTTATCCAAAGAAAGACCAAGGTCAAGGCATCTTAGGGGTGACACCTTCTAAGCCCAAAGATGATAAGGAGAAGACAATAGAAAAGCAAGCCCCTAAGGCTAGTATGCAAGAGAAAACTAGCTCTATAAAGTGCTTTAAATGTCTTGGAAGAGGACACATTACTTCTCAATGCCCCACCACAAAAACCATGATTATGAGGGGCCAAGACATTTATAGTAGCCAAGATGATGCTACTACTTCACCTTCCTCTAGTGAAAGTGAAAAAGCAGAAGGGGAAGAATCTAGTGAAGAAATCTACCCCCAAGAAGAAGGACAACCATTAGTGGTTAAAGAGAAGTGTAAGGAGGTAAGTGTCTCCTCCAAGAGTTTAGCTAAGAAGGAAACTCATTTTACAATAAAGACAAACATTAAAGAAACTTTCCCTCTTAGACAACGTCCACATTTTCTCTTTTGTAAAATGGCACTTGCTAGCATTGCCACACCTCTTGGGCTTGAGTTTATTCCTCAAGTAAAGAAGTTGTTGGATGAGGGTTTGGTTCGCAAGAGCTTAAATCCTTGTGCTTTGTTGGTGCCCAAAATAGGTATTATTAGGTACCAAGTCCCTAAAATAGGTGGTATGATGAATTTTTTGAGTGGTGCAACCCTCTTTTGTAAAATCACTCGTACACCTAACATCTTCATGGTGTGTGTACATAGGGACCCATTAGGTAGGTTTGTTCTTATTTTTAGTTTCAATACAAACTTAGGTACTCATATGGGACACCTTAGGTTTGTCATACTTTTTGGTAGGAATAATCAATATGAAAATACAGAAAAAGGTATGTTTTATTGCGTTACTTTTCTTAATTTTTCAAATAGTGATCAAGGGGTTCCCATGAACCCTAAGAGAATAAAGGTCATTCCTAAGTGGCCCACTCCACCAAGTATAAGAAAAATTTAGGGCTTCCATGACTTAACAAACTTTTACAAAAGGTTTGTCCCATATTTTTCTATACTTGTAGCACCACTCATTGAGTTGGTGAGAAACCATGTTCCTTCATGGGAAGATGCCCAGGAAATGGGTTTTCAGACCTTACCTTACTTCAACATACCAAACACCACTAATACATATGTTTTTGTTCTTTTTACAGGTGTTGAGGGAAGGAGCCCAGAGTATGAAAAACCTCGGGATTTAAGGTCAAATCCTTTCCAAGGTGGAGGGAATGATGCAGTCTTATCCCGCAAGGGCATTGGGTAGAAGACTCCAAGTAGATTGGGCTAGAGATCCTAGGGAAGGCCCTAGGGTTCTCATGAGCCTTAGGGTAGATTTCGAGCCCATGGGCTAAGTATGAGCCCACTTATCTTTGTAAATATTAGAATAGGTTTTTCCTTCGTTTGGGCCTTGTATTTTGGCCATTCTAGTAGTATAGGGTTTTAGCCTTGTATTTCGGGGCATTTTGAGTAGTCTTTGTAGTAAGGACTTTTTTTTGTATTTTCATGTTTTTTGTCATGGGGGTGAGCTTAGCTATTATAGGGGGGTGTAGCTAAGTTCTAGCTTCTCATCTCAAGGAGGTGAGCTTAGCTATTAGAGAGGTATGTGTAGCTAAGCTCTAGCTTCTTTAGGAATCTTCTTAAGGAAGCTTCTCAAGGAGGTGAGCTTAGTTATGAGAGGAGTGTGTGTAGCTAAGCTCTAGCTTCTCAAGGAAGTTTTCTCAAAGAAGCTTCTCAAGGAAGTTTCTCAAGAAAGCTTCTCAAGGAAGCTACCGTGTCTATAAATAGAAGCATGTGTAACACTTGTTGTAACTTTGATGAATGAGAGTCTTGTGAGACACAACTCAAAGTTCAACTTCTCTCCCTTTTTCTTCCTTCAATTTCGTGCTCCCTCCTCTCTCTTTCTCTCCCTCTTTTTTTTCCTCCATTTAAGCATCCTCTCCAAGCTTCTTATCCAAGGCTCATCTTGGTGGTGAAGCTCTTTCTTCCATGGCTTATTCCCTAGTGGATGGTGCCTCCTCTCACCTCTTCTCATTTGTCTTTCACTGTATCTCCATGGTGGAAAATCACCATTAAAGGACCTCATTGAAGCTCAAGATCCAGCCTCCATAGAAGCCCCACAAGCAAGCTTCCATCAAATAGGCACACCATCCACCACCTTAACTCCAACCACTCCAACTAGTACAACTCCAGAAAATTACGAAAATCAATTATAATAAAAAAAAATACATTAACCATTTATAATTAAGAAAATTAAATAAAATATGTACCCCAAGAAAATTCTACTTCTACTTCTACTTCATATGAAAACTATCATAAAAATGAGGATATGTGCAAGTAATACTCAATTGGTGTGGCCAAAGATCATAGATCTCGAACAATAGAAGAGGAGTACTATATGAATAACTCATTGTATAATTAATTGATTTAAAAAGATACAGCTATAGTGTCATCGGGTTAGTGATAAGAAATTTAAATAATTTATACAAGATCATATATTCAAATCTCATTTTCATCATTGGGACTACAAAAGAAACTCACATAAGTCGTCTTTTGATAAAAGCTGAAGAGAGGTTTAGGCTACAACACCCAAAGAATTCCCCCCTTGATTGAAGCTATTCCCACTTGACTGGAAGTAAGAAACGGTTTCCTAAATTACACGCAGGACCACAATTGTAGCAAATACAATACCTCTAATAGTGCAAATGACCTACAACTCATAATCAAATATTACCTATGTATGCATTGTGCATTAAAGAGTGTGCAAATAACATTTCAATACAAGATTTCTACAAAAACAAGTTGCAAGTTCTAGAAGAAATGAGCATAATGCTTTTTTTCTACTAGTCACTATAAGAGAGGTATTATTTTCCTGCCCACCCTCTAGTGTTAACCTTCCTTTATATCTCTTATTTACACCTCAGGAAAAAAATTGATTCAATATTTCAATTCAATCAATGCTTATAATAGGGAAATATTGGGGAAATAATAATAGGAAATGTAAGGTAAAAGAAACTGAGATTTCAACTTCAACTAGCCATAAATTCCCATTTAAATTATACAATAATGAGAAGTAATACCTCATGAAGTGCTTTGACAAAAAAAAGTGAAGCAAGTAGCAATGTCCCATCAACAACAAAAGAAACCTAAATTTCTCTTGATAGAATGATTTTCCAATTTTTAGGGGACAAAAGATGGTGGGGAGCACAACATATCATCGTTATAAAAGCACCTTAAGGATTAATACAATGACTTTGAAATGGTGGGAGCAACGAAGAAAATCGACTCAAAAGATTCAATGTTCTGTTACAAGAACATGGAAGGGACAATGAGTAGGTTTGCCCACTCACTATTCCACTGATAGAGACTACGATAGTGCCAATAAGAGATCCAAATGGAAGTTCATCTGACATGGTAAGTGGTTCTTACCTTCAATGTCATGACGTGGCAGAGGAAAAAGCGAGATTGAGGGGTTCACAACTTCAACGTCAATGATGACACAAGAGCACAAGAGTAGTGGCACATTGTGGTGGCACAAAGGTCAAAGCATGGTGGCACGATAGTGAGGGGTTTCAAGGCGAGGCATAATAGGTTTTAGGGTAGCAAGGCTTGGGAGCGAGAGTGAGGGGCTTTAGTGAGGCACAATTGAGAACGAAAAATTTTAAGTTTTAAATCAAACAACCATGATGGTTTTACAAAATCATCCTTAACTCACTAGTCTCAACTGTGAATCATGCAGGTTTTGATGATGCCAAAAGAATTTACTTGATGAAAGCACACATTGTTTCAAGTCAACCAACAAGATCAAGAAAATCACAGATAAGGACTTAGTTAAATTGTTAAAAGAATCTCATTTTTATTCCAATAGTTTGGCCTCAAAGTCTTTTATCAAAATTTCTTTATCAAGCTTAATCAGTTCAAAAGTTAGATATTTTTGAACTGGTAATCGATTACCAAAGCCTGTAATCGATTACTAGAGAGATCATGAACATGGCTTGTTTTAAATTTTGAACTTATTTGAATTTTGAACTGTGTAATCAATTACCAGAATCCTGTAATCGATTACCAGTGAAGAGATTTTAGAAAAGCTTTGAAAAGACATGACTCTTCAGAAATATAACTGTATAATTGATTACCAGTGAGAAAATTTCAGAAAAACATTTTGAAAAGACACATCTCTTCAAACTATTTTGAAAAGGCACAATGGGCCTATATATATGTGTGTGTGTGTGACTTCAAAAAGAAAGAGAGAGATTATTCAGAGAACTTAATTGCCAAATTCTCTCTAAACAACTATTGGCCAAACTCTTGCAAATCTATTGAGAATTCTTCTAGGAACTTTAATTTGTATCATTTACTCCAAAGGAGAGAAATCTTTCTGTACATTTCATAAACTCAGTTGTAATCAAGAGACTGTTTATCTCTTGGCTTGTGAGAATCTTGAACACAAGGGTGAGGGATCCCAAGGTGTGTTCAAAGATTGTAAAGGATTTACAGAGATAATGGAAAATCTCAAGTGGGTTACTTGAGGACTGGACATAGGCACGGGAAGTGGCCGAACCAGTATAAATCGAGTTTGCAATTTTCTCTTCCTTTATCTCATTTATTTTATTGCAGTTTATTTTGTCTTGCACATTTAAAGAACATTGATTAACTTAATTACTACTTCTTCTTCTACATTCTGAGTCTATCATATGTCATTTAAAAGGGGATTAATATTTGTTAGTGGGAAAATTTTGAAACTTAATTCACCCTCCTCTTAAGTTATTAAGGCCACTTTTCCAACATCAACGATGGTTTTTTTCAAAAACTACCCTTAACTCAAAAATCTTAACAACGGTTTTTCCAAAACCGTCGTTAACCCATCCAATTAATTCCAAAAATGCCACCGTGCATTTTTTAAGATGGTTTTGGAAAAACCATCATTGATCCGGCGACGTGAAAAACATTTTTTCTAATAGTGATGTAATCCAGAAATTGAATCTAAACAAGCAAGATATTGTGAAAGCTAAGATGAGATGAGTATCCAATGATTATGATTTCACACAACCAATTCACCTAATCCTAATTCTAACAAGATTCTTATGATTGTTAATTGCCAATTTCCCAATGTCAATTATTAGCCATTGACGGTGGTCTAATAATACTCTTTACCTTAAACAATCCTCAATTAATCATGCATGTATTAATTTAAACCAAAGGATTAAGAACAATGATGAGGGTGATTAATCAATTTCCTAATCAACCCACCAAAGATTACCTGAATAGTTTGGCTATGCAGTTTGGTATAAAACACTTTCTTCCTAATTCTACCAATTATATGTAGATGATCACTACTATGCAATCGATTATGTATTAGAATGACCATTTCCAAATAAAAATTAAAATTAAAAAAGAGAATCAATTAACTAAAATGCATCGAGAATCTTATTAAAATCAGAAAAGGGGTTCATGGTAGGTTACATCATAATCCCCGTACTAGGAAGATTAGCCATTCATAGCCATGAACTAACTAGAAATGTAAACATACCAAGAGGGTTGGAATCTAGGTGATGAAATTTCCAAATGGAAATCTTCAAGCTTTGCTAAGGCTAAGGACTCGCTCTTGCTCTTCGAAACTCTCAAAACACAACAAGAATAAAAGCTTCCAACTTAAGGTCTAAAAGAAAGTACATATAGCCTTAGGATAAGTAACTGCCAGCATGTTTTGATCACGACTGTGGTGACTTTTTGTACTCAATTTTGCATTTGGCCGTGATCGAAGGATCATGGCTTGGATAATCGTCAACTATTTTCCAATGTTGGGCCATGATCAAACCATCATAGCCTTGGTGACTTCCAGGTTGATCACGACTGTGATGACTGATCACAACCATGATAGAGTAGCCAGATTCCTCACTTCATCAATTTGGCCTATTTTGAGCCTTTTTTCTCACCAAATTCTCCCTAATCACTTGGTTAACAAATCTAATTATAAACCATGACTTTTGCCAACAAATTATATCATAAATGCACACAATAGGCCTATAACTACACATCAAAGGCAATCAAAATTCAATTTATCAAAACAAAAAAAAAATATTTTGGATGGTGTGTTAATTGCAAATGTTGTTGTTCATCAAGCAAAGGTAAATAATAAGGGTTGCCTTGTATTTAAGGCCGATTTTGAAATGGCCTACGATTCAATGAGGTGGGATTTCTTGGCATATATGTTACATAGATTGGGCTTTTGTCTAAAGTGGATTGAGTGGATGTGGAGTTGACTACAATCATCCTCCATACTAGTCCTTTTAAATGAAAGCTCACTGGAGGAATTCGTTACACACAAGGGACTTTGACAAGGAGATCCATTAGCAAATTTTCTATTATTGGTTGTCACAAAATGTTTGAATGGGTTGGTGAGGGAAGTAGAAGAAAATATGCTATTTATTGGGATACATATTGGATCTGGTTCTTTGAAAGTGCCCCTCCTCCAATTCGGGGATGACACTATTTTCTTCCTTCAAGATGACATGAGAGATGCACTTACCTTGAAAACAATACTTAGATGCTTCAAGTTGGGCTCCGACCTTAAAGTGAATTTCTTCAATAGTAGTTTGGCGAGCATTCATGTGGATCAAGGAAAAGCCAACAATTTCGCAAGAGTGTTGAATTGCAAAATTATGACTATTTTTATATACTTGGGTTTACTAGTGGGTGTGGATGCATGAAAATTGAGCATGTAACAACCAGTGATTGAAGAGATGAGGAGGAAATTATAATCATGGAAGAGGAGATAATTGTCTTTTGGTGGGAGAGTATATATAGTTGGTTAAATCGTTACTATCTTTCTTATCCCTTTACTTTATGTCATTCTTCAAAGCACCTAGAAAGTCATTAATATTCAAAGAAATTTCCTTTGGGGGCTAGAGGGGAGGAGAGAAAAGTGTCTTGGGTGAGGTGAAATGTGGTATGTTCTCCTAGAGAGAAAGGTGGATTGGGAATAAAAAATTTAGAACTTTTCAATAAGGTTCTAGTGGAAACATGACTACAGAGGTTGCTTAGTGAGAAACAATGTCTTTGGAGAGAGGTCTTGAGAGAAAAATATGATATTATGAGTTTAGATAGTCTAGTTAGAGGTTCTCATGCAAATAAGGGGTCCCAATGGTGGTGCAATCTTCTATGTATTTGTGAGGTTTTTTAGAATAGTCTTGGGTGGTTCAAAAAATATGCCAAGGGAGTTGTGGGTGATGGGAGGGAAGTGAGCTTTTGGCACTCTAGGTGGGTTGGGAACGCAAGTTTATGTAAAAGTTTCAACCATGTCTTTTTAAATTCGGAACAAAAATCCAATTGCATTGTCGACATGGGGAAATGGTGTAGGGGGGAGTGAATGTGGGATTTGTCTTGGCAGGGACCATGGTTCCCATGGGAAAATAACATTGAACAAAATATGTGGGAGGGTATTGGAGATAAAAATTCAAAAAAAAACATGATGGATGGTTGGGAATGAATTTTAAGTACAATGAAGTAATATATTGTGAAAGAGGTATATGAGGAATTGCATGATGTTGGTGGGCTGGAACATGCAAAGTTTTACTCTCAGTTGTGGAAATAGCCTATCCCTTATGAGTGATCGAGGCCGTACCTGAATCAAATAAACATTAAAAATGCAGTATCTAGGAAGTGATCCTAGGTCGTCTCCCAACGAGCAATGGTCAACCAAACGTTCATAACAGATAGTAATAAAACAGTAACGAATTGGGGGAGGGGTTGTTTGTTTTTGTAAATTAAACAGCAAGCAAATTTAAATTAGAAAATAACATAATTAAAACATGTTTCCCCTTGATTCACAAGCAAGTCTCTTATCCTAGGTTACGAGAATTTATCCTTAATCAGTTCAACCACTTAATCCAACCCTAAATTAAATTACTAAGCGAAAATTAACATAAGGCTATCATTATGTGATTAAGCAAAACATACACCAATTAATCATGAACGAAACTGATCATTAAGAATGAACATAAATTAAGCGCAGAGACAATTAATCAAGCACTAAGCATGCATGGATTAATAGCAACAAATACAGAGTAATAGGTGAAGAGGAAAAATTGATCAGTATTCAATAGTAATAACAAAACCTCAAAGAGAGTTGTGCTTGATCCTCAAGAGAAAACAATGCTGGAGACTTAGCCTTCCATTAATCAGCAGAAAACGAAATTATAGATTGAAGCAGAAACGAAATTGTAGAAAACGAATTTTATTCTACGTGAACAGTGTGCATGAACAGTAATAAAAACTAGAATTCTAAAACCTTAGAATTATTCTCCTCTCCCCAAAAAAAATCTCTAAACTAAAACTATGGTGCTGTTATATAGGTCATCTTCCCCAAAGCTTACAAATCTGTTTTAAGTCCAAGCTCATAAATAAAATAAAATTTGGACAAGATAAGATAAGATTGGATGAAATAAAATCTGGATAAGATAAGATTTGATAAAATAAAATTTCCTGCTCTCTTCAAGTCCAAGCCCAATTCCGAAGTCAAACCCAATTGCTTATAATTCTCTTGAAATTAAATTAAAATCACAAAATTATTCAAGTAGGCCCAAATGATAAAACTGCGTAATTAATTTGATAATTAAGGCTAATCAGTAATTAAAATGGTGACAAAAAGGGTTAAGAAATAGGAGAAAATAATGACACATCAAATCCCCCCACACTTAGCCTTTTGCACTCCTGGGCAAAATCAAAAAGCAAAGCAAGGAACAAATCCAGAGACATTAAAGAGAAACAAACAAACACAAAAAAAATTACATATTTCTCAATGAATCTCAAGAAATGAAAGGAATGGGCAACATCCAACATGTAGAGAGTCAAAGAATCAAGACAGTCAGGAAAATCATCCAAGCATCTCAAACATGGCAAGATAGTCAATCTGCTCAAGAATGAAAAGTGATAAAGCCTCATAAGATATGCAGTCTAAAGCAAACACCACATAGACTTGGCAAGACTCTAAAATTGACAATCACACCACAAACACATGCACATGAGGATCAAAAGGTCTTTTAAGGTTGTAATGGGGCCAAGGACAAGGTAGAGGAAAGTATGGGATAAGTAGCTAAAACCCAAAGGAATAGAGGAGCAATGGGGGAATAAGTGAGAACTAAGAAAAAGTAGTAAACCCCAAAACCAAAATTAAAAATTAAGCTTAAAAAGTAAACCCAAAACAAAGTCAACCAAGTCCTCAAACCAATCCAAGTCTTCAAACCAAGACCTCATGTATTCAACTTCATTCTTTTTTTGTTTTCTTTTTTCATTTTTTTTTGTTTTTTTTAACGTGAACAGTAGCAATTGAAAGCAATTGAAAAAAAAAAGCAATAATTAGGCAATATATGTATATACATCAAACATGGCCAAAATACATCATCAAGCATGGCCAACAAAAACATATCATCCAATGAAACATACCCCCCCACATTTATTCCCAAAACAATTCCAAAGCTCCAAAATTCCTTAAGGGTAGGGTGAGATCATGGTTTTTCACTTAAGGCTTGTAATGAGCTTCAAAACAAAGAAAGGGGAACATAGGCTCAAAGGGGCTATCAAAGGAATTAATTCAAGGTAGGCTCATTTGACTAGAGGCTTATAAGAAAAAAATGCCTAAATCATCTCCCAACATGCATGTGAAGCAAGAAGTATCAACAAGAGTCAAGCCAAGGCTATTGTGCAAGCAATCAATGGGGCAAAACACACCGAATAAAATAGATGATAATGGCTCAAATTCTCACCAAGGGTAAATCTATCACTTTCAATTCGAACTTTCAAAACTAACTTGACATGTAGAGAAAAATAAGGATTTCAATTCACAAAATGCTAGAAACTCCTATTTCAAAAACAATTACTCATTACCTGTACATAACCCAAAATTCAAAGAGAAACATGCAATCTTGTATACAAAACATAAAACCAAAATAACAAAATTAACCTAGAAAACCTAACAAAATTAAACTAGAAAACCCCAAATAAAGAACATAAAAAAAAAAGAACAGTCTCCCCCCCCCCCCCCCCCCCACTTAAAAAAAACATTGTCCTCAATGTAGCACAATCATAAGATCAAGAGCAATCAAAACAATCAATAAATTTGGACAAGTGCAATAAAAGTAAAGAAGGAGATAGAAAAAGAAAACTCCCTAAGTCATGGCGGAAGAGAAGTAGGGTGAAGTAAGGAGGTCTCCTCCACCACTACATCCATTAAGGTGGGATTTGTGAGGAATGGTTTCAGTCGGTGTCCATTGACCTTGAAGCTCTTATCTGTGGATTTACTTTTGATCTCAACTGTACCATAAGGAAAAACATTAGTCACCACAAAAGGACCAATCCACTTTGACCTCAACTTACAACTCATGAGTCCGAGCCTAGAGTTATACAATAAAACTTTCTATCCAACCACGAAGTCCTTCTTAGCTATCAAACTATCATGGAACTTCTTGGTCTTCTCCTTGTAGAATTTGGAATTTTCATAGGCTTCAAAACGGATTTCATCTAGCTCACTTAGTTGCAACTTCCTTTCCTCTCCAGCCTAATCAATAGAGAAGTTGCAGGCCTTTACAGCCCAGTAGGCTTTATGCTCTATCTCTACAAGAAGATGGCATGCCTTGCCAAAGACAACCGATAAGGAGACAACCCGATAAGCACCCAAAGAGCATCATCCAGCCCGGTGCTCTAATCCTTTCTGTTCGGTTGCACAATCTTCTCCAAGATCCTTTTTATCTGCCTGTTTGAAATCTCAACCTGCCTTTTTATCCTTTTTATCCTTTTTATCTTCTCCAAGACTCACAAGTGCTACAAATTCTCCACGCATCCTTGAAGATGGTGGGCCAATAGAAACCGCATTCAAGCACCTTGCGAGCTGTCCTCTGTATGCCAAGATGGCCACCTGGTGCGGAAGAATGACAGAATTACAAGACTGAGTCAATCTCATGGTCTGGAATGCATCTCCTAATAACCTGGTCACTGCACAACTTCCACAAATAGGGGTTAGCATCGCTCTTAATTTTATCATTTTGAGCTTTAGATGCTGAGGGAGGAAAAACAGAAGCAACCAAATAATTCACAATATTAGCAAACCAAGGAGTGGGGAAGGAATCAGAAATACTATACAGAATGTACAAATGGTCATCCGGAAAATCATCCCCAATGGGTGAGTCCTCAGACGCATGCTCAATCCTACTCAGGTGGTCACCCACGAGGTTCTGTGCACCACTCCGATCATGGATCTCCAAATCAAACTCTTGGAGCCAAAACATCCACTTGATCAATCTAGGCATTGAGTCAGCCTTCTTCAACAGGTACTTTAGGGCTGCATGGTCAGTATAAACAATAACACGAGTACCAAGCAAATATGAACAAAATTTTTCAAGAGCAAAAACTATCGCTAATAGCTCCTTCTCTATGGTAGTGTAATTTGCTTGGGCAGCATCCAAAGTTCTGGAAGCGTAGTAGATTACCCGAGGTAGCTTGTCAATCTTTTGAGCAAGGACAACCCCCAATGCGTAATTGGATGCATCGCACATTAGCTCAAATGGGGCTGTCCAATCAGGTGCCTGAATGATAGGGGTGGTAGTCACCGCACGCTTGAGGCAATCAAAAGCCTCTTTGCATCGGTCATCAAAATCAAACTCCACCTCTTTTTGCAACAGATTGGATAGTGGAAGGGCCACTGTGCTAAAATCCTTGATAAAGCACCTATAAAACCCTGCATGACCAAGAAAAGAACGAACCTCTCGCATGCAAGAGGGGTAAGGCAATTGTGAAATAACAACTATTTTTGCAGGGTCTACCTCTATGCCCTTACTGGAAATGATATGCCCTAAAACTATACCTTGTTCTACCATGAAGTGACATTTTTCAAAATTCAGCACAAGGTTAGTTTCAATGCATCTATTAAGAACTCTATCCAGACTATCCAAACATGTATCAAAAGAGGATCCATAAACAGTAAAATCATCCATAAACACCTCTATGCAACTCTCTAAAAAGTCACTGAAAATGCTAAGCATACACCGCTGGAAGGTACCAGGGGCGTTGCATAGGCCAAAGGGCATCCTCCTATAGGCCAAAGTGCCAAAGGGACAGGTGAATGTGGTCTTTTCTTGATCCTCAAGAGAAATATGAATTTGTAAATAACCAGAAAAACCATTAAGAAAACAGTAATGAGACTTACCTGCCAAGTGCTCAAGCATTTGATCAATGAATGGCAAGGGAAAATGATCTTTTTTGGTTACCTGGTTCAGCCTCCTATAATCAATGCAGACTCGCAAGCTGTTCTGCACTCTTGTGGGGATAAGCTCATCCCTTTCATTCTTAATTACTGTGAGGCCTATCTTCTTAGGAACCACTTGAACTGGACTCATCCACTGGCTGTCAGAAATGGGGTAGATGATTCCAGCTTCTAAAAGCTTGGTCACCTCCTTTTTCACCACATCCAGAATGACGAGGTTGAGTCGCCGCTGTGGCTGCCTCACTGGCTTAGCTTCATCCTCTAAAAGTATCCTATGCATGCAGGTAGATGGGCTAATACTAGGAATGTCTGCTAAAGTCCATCTAATGGCTTTCTTGTGCTTCTTGAGAACTAGCAACAACTTCTCGTCTTGCTTAGCAGCAAGGGAGGCAGAGATGATCACTGGAAATTTTTCCTTGTCCTCCAAGTAAGCATATTTGAGGGTTCTGGTAAGGGCTTCAACTCTAGTGTGGGTGGTGGCTAAACAGTGGGAGGAACCATGGTAGGAGAAGAAAAAGGTTCCTCAGCCTATACCTCATAAAGCAAGTCAGAAGTATATGTACCTCCTGCAACATGGTTAGTGCATTCTGACTCTAAAAAATCAACATCAAGAGGTACAACATCAGACTCAAATTCAAATTCACTCTCAGCATAAAAATCAGATACATGATCAAATTCAAACTCAGGTTTAGAGTCAATGCATAAGGAATGACAAGTATGCAAATCAGATAAAAATGGATGTTTCCTATCATGAAGAGGATCAAAATCAACCATATAATCATCAACAATCTGATCAATTATCTTAGCACGAAAACGGAATGATCCTTAGATGGATGTTTCATGGCATCAAGAATGTTAAAAAGAACAACAATATCACCAAATTTCATAGACAATGTGCCAGCATAAACATTTATCTTGGTTTGGGCTGTTTTCATAAATGGCCTGCCTAAAATTATTGGAACTGAACCATGGGAAAATCCCTCTTCCATATTAAGAACATAAAAATCAACAGGAAAAATAAGTTCACCAACCCGAACCAGCACATCCTCTATGAAACCTGCGGGGTAAGCAACACTTCTATTTGCCAAATGAATCACCACATATGTAGATTGCAAAGGTCCAAGAGATAAAGAATTGAAAATGGACAGGGGCATGACACTAACTGATGCTCCTAGATCTAGCATGGCATTCTCAAATTTACTGTTCCCAATAATGCAAGGTATACAAAAAGTACCTGGGTCCATACATTTCTCAGGAATGTGAGGAACAAATTTACCTATCAATGCTGACACATTTCTGCCTATGCTAATCCTTTCATTGCCTTTGAGCTTCCTTTTGTGGGTGCACAACTACTTTAGAAACTTGGCATATCTTGGAATCTGCTTGATGGCATCTAGCAGAGGTATGTCCACCTCTACTTTCCTGAAGGTCTCCAAGATCTCCTTTTCCACTTCTTCCATGTTTTTGTTTGGAATTGCTCTAGGTGGGAATGGAAGAGGGATAAGAGGTTGTTGTAAGTCAGAATTACTAGAAGAAGGTCCACCTGCATGAAAATTTTTGTTAGGAAGCTTTCTCTCTTTTGCAACTATCTCATCCTCTTTTTCAGGTGTAGGTGCTGCTACTGGTGGAGGCACTTGAATTTGGTTGTCAGACCTCAAGGTGATGGCACTCACATTTTTCGGATTCTGCACAGTTTGTGAAAGCAATTTGTCAGAATTTTGGGACTGAGCTTGGTTCAACTGAGTAGCCATCTGCCCAATCTGATTTTTCAGACTCTGAATGGAGGCTCCTTTCTCTTGCTGAAATTGCATATTCTGGATGGTCATTTGCCTCACTAGCTCTTCTAAGGAAGGTTGAGGAGGAGCCTCAGTTGCTTGTTGTCTTTGTTGTGATAGCATCAATCATACTCCTTTCCATGTTGCTAAGTCCCTCATAGAAATATTGAAGAAAGAGTTGCTCAGAAATCTGGTGGTGAAGACAGCTTGCACACAATTTCTTGAATCTTTCCCAGTACTCATACAAGCTCTCTCCACTAAGTTGCCTGATGCCTGAAATGTCTTTTCTGATGGCAGTGGTCCTAGATGCAGGGAAGAATTTCTCCAAGAACACCCTCTTAAGGTCATCCCAGCTGAAAATGGACCTGGGAGCAAGGTAGTATAGCCAATCTTTTGCCACTCCCTCTAGAGAATGAGGAAAATCCTTTATAAAGATATGATCTTCTTGAACATCAGGGGGCTTCATGGTGGAACAAAAAATATGGAACTCCTTAAGATACTTGTGAGGATCTTCACCTGCAAGACCATGAAACTTGGGTAGCAAATGTATTAGTCCAGTCTTGAGAACATATGGAATACCCTCATCAGGATATTGAATGCACAAGCTTTCATAAGTGAAATCAGGTGCAGCCATCTCCCTAAGAGTCCTCTCATGACGTGGAGGTTGAGCCATGTTCTCAGTATGGAAATTAGTAGTTGAATGCTCAAAATCAGAATATTCAGAATCACCAGCAACAGAATACTCAAAATGCACAGAATGACCAGGATGCACACTATGCCTAACTAATCTATGAAAGGTTCTATCTATTTCAGGATCAAAGGGTTGTATATCACCTGGATTGCCCCTAGTCATGCACTATATGCAGCAAATAATGTGTTCTCAAACAAGCATTAGGGGAGGGTTAAAACTACAACAATAGTCAAACGATATCAAAATGAGCTGAAATTTTGTGAGCAACACCCTAAAATCATGACAAGATAGCACAAAAATTTTCAGACAAAAATTCAAAGTTTAACTAGGAAAACTGCCTAAGGTAAGTTTAGAAAAATAAGACAATAATACTAAAAAAACAAAAAAAAACTTAGTGAACGGATGATTTTTCAAGTTTAAAATGGCAACCGACCTAAACAGACCTTAGGTCGGTTGCCATGGCATGGGAAATTTTCTTCTACCCCAAATGCATACATAATAATAGTCATTCTGATAACCAGAGCAAAAGTTATGGCCGTTTTAAGTTTTGCTAAACACAAGTCCCCAAAATTTTTGCCTCTCTCAAATTCAGCTACACCAAGTGCTTCTGGTATTTTTCACGCAAAATATGGACCAAAAGAAACTACCACACAAAAAATTAGCCAAAAATAACAACTCTAACTATCAAAACAAAAATCGCCAATTAAATTGCAAAATCAGTCGCTAATCACTGTTCACAGCAAACACAAAACTGAATCAGTCGCTAAACAGTCGCTAAAAACAGTCACTAAATAGGGGACGCGACCGAAATGCAAAACAGAACACTACACAAAACAAAACAACACACACTCATAACCTAAACGACAGAGCTACACACAAAAAAAACTAAACATTATTATGAACCTTTAGCCCACTGCTCCCCGGCAACGGCGCCAAATTTGATCGAGGTCGTACCCGAATCAAATAAACATTAAAAATGTCATATCTAGGAAGTGATCCTAGGTCGTCTCCCAATGAGCAATGGTAAACAAAACGTTCATAACAGATAGTAATAAAACAGTAACAAATTGGGGGGGAGGTTGTTTGTTTTTGTAAATTAAACAGCAAACAAATTTAAATTAGAAAATAACAGAATTAAAACATGTTGTTTTCCCTTTATTCACAAGCAAGTCTCTTATCCTAGGTTACGAGAATTTATCCTTAATCAGTTCAACCACTTAATCCAACCCTAAATTAAATTACTAAGCGAAAATTAACATAAGGCTGTCATTATGTGATTAAGCAACACATACACCAATTAATCATGAACGAAACTGATCATTAAGCATGAATGTAAATTAAGCGCATAGACAATTAATCAAGCTCTAAGCATGCATGGATTAATAGCAACAGATACAGAGTAATTGGTGAAGAGGAAAAACTTATCAGTATTCAATAGTAATAACAAAACCTCAAAGAGAGTTGTGCTTGATCCTAAAGAGAAAACAATGCTGGAGACTTAGCCTTTCATTAATTAGCAGAAAATGAAATTGTAGATTGAAGCAGAAATGAAATTGCAGAAAATGAATTTTATTCTACGTGAATAGTGTGCATGAACAATAATAAAAATTGGAATTCTAAAACCTTAGAATTATTATCCTCTCCCCAAAAAAACTCTCTAAACTAAAACCCTGGTGCTGTTATATAGGTCCTCAGCCCCAAAGCTTACAAATCTATTTTAAGTCCAAGCCCATAAATAAAATAAAATCTAGACAAGATAAGATACGATTGGATTAAATAAAATCTAGATAAGATAAGATAAGATTGGATGAAATAAAATCTGGATAGGATAAGATTTGATAAAATAAAATTGTCTGTTCTCTTCAAGTCCAAGCCCAGTTGCTTATAATTCTCCTGAAATTAATTAAAAACACAAAATTAGTCAAGTAGGCCCAAATGATAAAACTGCATAATTAATTTGACAATTAAGGCCTAACCAGTAATTAAAATGGTGACAAAAAGGGTTAAGAAATAGGAGAAAATAATGATACATCAATGAGGTAAAAGCTTTGTTGTGGAAGGTGTCCCACAATAGACTTCAAACAAGGGACAATCTTGTTAAAAGGCATATCATAGATGGTGCAACTAATCTAAATTGCATTTTTTGCAACTCTTGCATAGAATTAGTTGGCCATCTATTTTCTAAGGTTGGTGTGGTGGTCTGTGTGTGCACCGGTGTTGTGAGCAATTTGGAAGCAAAGAAAAGACATCATATTCAACATCGGAAGCTATGATTTAAAAGTGGTCTTTGATGCTATTAGATACAGGGTATGGACATGGTGCAAAACTAATGTGATTGGCTTAATCCACTCCTTTATGTATGGTGTATTGACCTGATTATTTGCTTGGATTTGTTGACATAAGAACCATGGAAGGAAGGGAATGCGAGATAGTGAGCTAGGGGGTGGGTGTTTTATTGCTCCTATTTTGTACTGCAACATAGGTTAGCTATAGTGGTATAATATCACAATAGGCATGTTAACAGAGGGGCCTAGGATCAACCACACATTTTGCTTGTGAATATGCCACTATTCTATGTTTGGCACAAATAAGATAATGACATGATAAGAAATAAATTGTGTTCAAGGACAAAGTTACTCTTTTGTTAAAATTATATATAATTTTGTAAATAGCAACATTTTAATTTAATTTTTACAAATTATAAAAAAATTAAAAAAAAGGCTTAAATAAAACTTTAGCTGTTGTATTTAGCACTTTTTCATTTTTTTTCTTGTAACTTTTTTTTCCAATTTTAGTTTCTAACTTTTTCAAAATATTCAATTTTTGGTTCTACTGTCAATCATTATCACAAAAAAATGATATTATCATTTGTCACATCAATAAAAGATGACATCATCATATGTCATGTTAACATAGTGTCACATCATCAATATTATGTTAATAACAATTTTATGTCAACAATGACATTAGAGAAATTAAAAATGTCACAAAAGAAATTAAAAGACTAAAAATGAAAGAAAAAAGAATTTATAGAGATTAAAAATGAAAAAAAAAATTATAGTAATGAAAATTGAAAAAAAAACATACAAGGACAAAAAAAATGAAAAACAATACATGAGCTAAAAGTAAAAAAGTTACATATTAGTAGACATAAACAAATATTTAAACCTATAATATAATGGTATAAATTTAATTTAAAATTAATACTATAAAATAAAAAATAAGAAGGAGTTAATTAAAATATTTTAAACCATTAAAAAATACATTAAGATATGAAGTTGAATTACAATTTCAATTGACACAAATTAATACTCGAAACAAAATTCATTATGAACACAATCACACCTTTCTACGGTTCTACTAATATCTACTTAATCCTATGATAGTATCACTACTACAAAAAGCAGATTTAACATCCTCAGATTAACATCGGTTTTTGACAAAACTGATGTTAAGATAAATGGGGTGGCATAATTATAAATAATGTGTATCCATTAACATCGGTTTTTTGAAAATTTGATGTTAACGAAGTGACGTTAACATTGGTTATAGGAAAACTGATGTTAACATTAATTAGTTAACATCGGTTTTGAAGAACCGATGTTAATGTAAGTTCGTTAACATTGGGTTTTCAGAAAACTGATGTTAACGTATGATAAGTTTACATCGGTTTCTTCTAGAAAACCGATGTTAACGTTAACATCATTTTGTTAACATCGGTTTTTTTATTTATTGAAAACCGATGTTGAACTTACATTTTAAAATATATCAGACGCGAGTGTTAGTCAGTGAAAACGACTAACTTTTGTGTATAAAACTTGTGTAAATTTTATGAAACTCTTCCTATTTATGGTTATTTTGTAGTGTTATAAGTATTTTCTGTTAAGTATAGGTAATAAATACTTAGTACTTCCATTTTGTGTGTTTAATAATCATTTTCTCTCAATTTCAGGTTAATTAGGCAAGCTTTGAAAAGTGTTGTTTTTCACCTTTTCGCTAAGCCAATCAAGCTTTGAAAAGTGTTGTTTTTCACCTTTTCGCTAAACTAATTTGCTGGCTTAGCGAGCGTACGCTAAGCGCAACACTCATGGGCTAATCACGAGGAAGACTCTGAAAGAAGATGAGTTGTACAGGTTCACTAAGTACACCACTTCATCTCAATAAGTGCACCACTTTAGTTCATCTGCTAAGCGAGAAAGGCACACGCTAAGCCAGAATTCACTAATGTGCGCTAAACGGTCCATGAGTGCGCTAAGCGCACGAGCACGAACAAGACCACCTATTTAAGCCTGAAATCAGATTTTAGAGAGGGACTTTGGACTGGGATTTAAAGCTTTGCATGTCTAGAGTTTCTAGAGAGAGAAAGGTCCAAGTTCCAGAGAGTTTTGATAGATTTTGCTGTGTGAAGATCTGCAGAGACCAGAGCTTGAAGCAGGAACCAGTTTGAGAGCTTGAGATGAGTTTGTGAGTGATTGTGAGATCCTAGAGGTGAAGGAGACATCCTCACCACTTGTATTTTTGTAATCTTTCATCTTGTTCTTCTCTTTGTTGTAAAGAAGGCTTTCTAGTATGGAAAGCTAAATCCTCTGTTGGATCTTCCCTGTAGGTACTTGATGTAAATATATTTTTATCTATTTAATGATGTCTTGTGTGTTCTCTATGCTATCTGCTTTTCACTCCAGTATGCCTTTACCTTGATTAAGTAGATGCATGCTTTGTTAGGGTCATTCAACAGTGGAAACTGGTCTGACTCTAAAGTCCTTGATAGTACAGGGCTAAGTTGTCATACTATCACGAGGAATCGGGGTGCGATAATTTAGTTGTGTATGTGTGTCTTAATGCGGTCCTGGTTGAGTTTAGTCCTACAAGAGGAATCTGCGGACGATGCTTGATCAGGATTAGGCTAAACTATCATGAGGAATCGGGGTTTAGTATCTCAGGAGACACCATAAGAACACATGAGCATTGTTAGATAGAGAATATCTTTTTAGCATCAGGCACCTATTAGGAAGGCCAACGTGTTCTCTACTTGTTTTTACACATCATTTCTCTCGCGTAATTTTCTTTCTTTTTGCATAGATAGTTTATACACCTGTTCATATTCACACTTATCTTTACACACTAGACACCTATTTTCTGAAATAGCTTACCAAATAACACAAGTTCCCCGAGAGTTCGATACTCGGTTCTTACCGTTTTATACTACTTGTGCAATCCAATGCACTTGCCGGAATCTGAACAAGTTTTTGGCACCGTTGCCGGGGAACATCTTTTTATTTGGGAAGTTAGTTCGTCTTTAGGTTTCTATTCTTCATTTTTTATTCTTTGATTATTTTTGTGAATATTTGTGCATAATTCCTATTTGTCTTTTCTTGTTAAACTGGATAACCACTGTTCTGTTAGTATTGTATATGCATAAATCTCCCACGGACAATTTAGGTACTCTGGACTTAGAAATTGAAGCTACATTGCGAAGGAACAGGGCCGAGAGGAGAAGGAAACTTCTGCAAGACAGAACAATTGCATCCATTCTTGAGGAGGAGACTCATTTCTCTGACTTATTATCACCTGATTCACCATCATCAAGGGAATCCGCCACTCAATTACCTGAAGTCATTACCATGGCAGAAGAGCATGACCAGAGGATTACCCTTGAGGATTACTCAAGTAGTTCAATACCACAATTTTTCACCAGCATTGCATGTCCCGAAGTGCAAGCTAACAACATCATCTACCCACATTCCTTAATTCATTTAATACAGGGGAACTTATTTCAAGGATTACCTAATGAAGATCCCTATGCACACTTGGCAATGTTCATTGAAATATGTAACACTGTTAAGATTTCCGGTGTACCAGACAAAGCTATTAGGCTCAGCCTTTTCTCATTCTCATTGGCAGGAGAAGCCAAGAGGTGGCTCCACTCATTCAAGGGCAACAGTCTGATAACCTAGGAAGAAGTTGTTGAAAAGTTCCTAAAGAAATACTTCCCAGAGTCCAAGACTGCGGAAGGGAAAGCTGCAATCTCTTCATTTCATTAGTTTCTTGATGAATCTCTGAGTGAAGCATTGGAGAGGTTCAGAGGCTTGTTGAGAAGAACTCCCACTCATGGGTTTTCCGAGCCAATCCAATTGAATATGTTTATAGATGGGCTGAGACCACAAACCAAGCAACTATTAGATGCTTCTGCAGGGGGAAAGATAAAACTGAAGACCCCGGAAGAAGTAATTGAGCTAACTAAGAACATGTCAGCCAGTGATCATGCCATTCTATGAGACAGAACATATCAACCCACGAAGAAAAGCTTGATAGAGTTATCATCACATGACATTTTATTGGCACAGAACAAGTTGCTTTCGAAGCAACATGAGATTTTAACAGAAACACTCGGTAAGCTGTCAACTAAGTTGTCTATGGGTCAACCTACACACTCTTCTATTTTGCAGGTTACAGGTTATACCATCTGTGGTGAGGCTCATGAAACAAGCCAATGTATTCCCACTGAAGAAAACACTCAATAAATTCATTATATGGGAAATCAACAGCGACAAGGGTATACTCAAGGAGGATTTTCAGGCCTCCAGCAGGGTCCCTATAATCAACAAGGACAGTGGAGGACACACCCTGGCAATCAGTTCAATAAAGACCAGAGTGGGCCTTCAAACAGGCCAATCCAACAAGGACATAACATATTCCAGAGGACTACTAAGCTGGAGGAGATCTTGACTCAGTTTATGTAGGTAACAATATCAAATCATAAAAGCACTGAGTCAGCACTGAAGAACCTTGAGGTCCAGGTGGGGCAACCGGCCAAGCAGATAGCTGACAAGTCATCCAACAGTTTTGTGGCAAATACAGAACAAATCCCAAGGAGGAATGCAAAGCTGTGATGACAAGGAGTAAAAGGTTTATGGAGGCTAAGGATGAGGATAGTGTTGTGTATAAGAAGAAAACTACTGACAAGAAAGGTACTGATGGTAAGAAAAATGAGGTGAGAGGTGAAAGTAATCAAGAAAAAGAGGAACAAATAATGGTCAAGAATAAAGAATTGAAGGACCAAGAAAAAGAAAAAGAAGTAGAAAAAGAAATAGAAAATGAAAAAGAAGAAAAAAATAATAAGAATGCAAAGAAGAGTAGAAGTGAAAAAGTTGTGGATGAAGGTGTGGAAGTACCATATCCTGTGGTACCTTCCAAGAAAGAAAAAGATTGTCATCTGGCGAGATTTTTAGATATTTTCCGAAAACTGGAAATAACCATGCCCTTCGGAGAAGCTTTGCAGTAGATGCCCCTCTACTCTAAATTCTTGAAAGATATGTTAACAAGGAAGCATAAATATATTCATCAGGAAAACATCATAGTGGAAGCAAACTGCAGTGCTGTGATCCAAAAGATCCTTCCACCCAAGCATAAAGATCCTGGGAGTGTAACTATTCCTTGTTCAATTGGAGAAGTCAATGTGGGAAAAGCTCTTATTGATCTGGGAGCTAGTATCAATTTGATGCCACTCTCCATGTGCAAAATATTGGGAGAGTTGGAAATAATGCCCACTCGAATGACTTTACAATTAGTTGACCGCTCCATTACCAGGCCATATGGAGTAATTGAAGATGCGTTGGTCAGAGTAAAACATTTTATCTTCCTGGCAGACTTTGTGGTAATGGATATCTCTGAAGATACTGACATCCTTGTAATATTGGGAAGGCCATTCATGTTGACCGCAAGCAGTATAGTTGATATGGGGAAGAAGAAGCTGGAGCTAGGTTTTGAAGATCAAAAAATTGATTTTGATTTGTTTGTTGAAGACAAACCTGCTCCAGAACACAATGTCTACTTATAGGTAATGGAAGGAGGTCAAGAGCTTCTGAAAGTAAGAACCAAAACATAAGATCACCCAGTGAGGTAAAAGCTTCAAGCTAATGACATTAAAGAAGCGCTCCCTAGGAGGCAACCCAGTTTTAATTTCTGTTATCTTTGTTTTTCATGCATTTAATCATTTGGAACTTGTTGTATAATCTGTACATAGGAGTATATCAACATATCTTTCAATGTTCACATAAGGGTTTCAATTTCTTGGAAAAAGGACTGAAAAATAACTTAGAAAACATTTTTTCTGAAAAAAATAGTCCTTTCGCTAAGCGCAAGCCTCGCGCTAAGCGCATCTATGTTCATGCGCTAAGCCGGGAGTCTTAAGCGCTTAGCGCCCAACCCTTGCATCTGAGGCTGATTCATTCTGCTAAGCTAGCTAAGGCCAAGCTAAGCCTAATCGAATTTGATTTGAATTTGGCTAAGCGACAACCAAATCGCTAAGTGACACCTTATCCTTGGCTAAGCGTGACTCAGTGTCGCCAACCTCAATTCCTTACGGCCAGATCTGAGGTTCATGAAGCTAAGCGCCAGTCATGGCAGCTAAGCTGAATTCATTGTGGAAATGTGAGCGCTAAGCGAGTCCTTATCAGCTAAGCACATGCTCCTCTGTACTTAAGATGCATCATTTTAGCTAAGCCAGACAGAGCCTGGCTTAGCGAGAGTTGCAGCTTTTCAGATCTACAAACCTCACTAAGTGGTATGATCCTCGCGCTACGCTAAGCCATTGTGAAAAAAAAAACTAATTTTGAATTTGAAACGTCGGCTAAGCGCGCGGGTCTGCTAAGTGAGCCTTGTTGAGAAACCAAACGTCTCTCTGGCTCGCTTAGCACAGCGTTCCGCTAAGCGAAAGTGTCGAAAACTGCTTAAGTGAGTGTAACAACAGTTACACTCACACTTGCCAGATTTTAGAAACCCCTTCTCTGCACTCTCTCTCTCCAAAAATTTTTACATTTTGCATCTGTGCTTTCTCTTTGCGTTATCTACTTCCAATCCCAAAGCATTAACAATCCAAGTAAGTTCCTTGATTCTTTTTCTCTTTTTCTTGTCTAAACTTTAGGGTAGAAGACTTCTACTGTAGTTTTAGATTTTTAGGGTTTTTATGTTTTGTTAGAATTAGTTTAAGATTAGGACTATATACGCTTGTATATTGTATTGAGTATGATGCACACATTGTATGTCTGATATGCCTTTTAGAGGCTTGAAAAGTGTAAGAAAACAAACTGCATTTTCTGTGTTTTCTGGAAAACATGATGAACTCGCTAAGCGAGCATGCTGCGCTAAGTGAGTTCATCAGTACTCATTGTGTATATAGGTGTTCTCAGAAGAACTCGCAAAGCGCACCTACCGTGCTAAGCGAGTTCATCCTTTGAGGATGAACACTTATCCTCTTGCTGATCTACCTGTGGCTAAGCGAGGCTGAATCGCTAAGCCCAGGTAACTTAGACAATTTTTTGTTGATAGTCGTATGCTAAGCCGAGCTTGCCTGGGCCAAGCACGATTTGTTGTGGCATCCGCTGAGCTAAGCGAGCTTCGCTTGCTAAGCTTCCAATACTTAGTGGAATTTTTGAAGAGTTGGTGCCGCTAAGCACAACCTTTAAGGAACTTAGCGCATATCCTTGCGGCAAATGTTCAGCTTAGTAGGCGCTGTCCAGCTAAGCCAATTTTGTAGAAGCTAAATTTTTGCAACTTTCGCTAAGCGGCTCCACATGTCACTAAGCGGTAGTGTTTTTTTTTTGTGAAGGCCAGCTAAGCGGACCATGTCTCGCTAAGCAACCAGTGTCTTTTTCAATTTTATTTTTCAGTTTTTGAAATTTGAATAACTTGTGTCCTAATTAATTGTTTGGTTCCTTTGTCTGCAGATGGCTTCCAGAAAGAGAAAGAGTATTGGTACAAGGCCCACATCTCAGTATGATACAAGGAGGTTTCACTCCTTTGAGGCCTGGACCCGATACACAAATAATGTTCTAGGAAGACATATACTGCCTGAGAGGAAGGTAGAAATATACCATACTGAGCTGGACGAGTTTAAGGCTAAATTGGAGAGGTGTAACTTCCATAAACGCCTCACCAATTTAATTGACATCAGCATAGATCTAGCTTTGGTGAAAGAGTTTTATGCCAATCTTTACTTCCCCGAAGGACCTTCACCAAAGGAAGTCAGGGTCAGAGGCCACGTGGTGAAGATTGATGCAGACAGCCTCAACACCTTTCTGGAGACACCTGTGGTACTAGCTGAGGGTGAAACCTTACCCACATATTCCAGAACTATAGGTTGCCCGCTGATATTAGAGAAATTGAGGTTGCCTTATGTATCCTAGGTCGGGGATTTGTTTTGAATGCTGAAGGCCACCCTAGGAAGATTCACAGGAAAGATTTAACAACTCTTGCTCAGGTGTGGAGTGTTCTCTCGTACTCCAACCTGGCTCCTACTTCCCACACCTCAGACCTGACAGTAGATCGAGCTAGGCTAATCTTTGGTCTAGTTTCTCAGATGGACATGAATGTGGGAGCTCTCATCTCTGGTCAGATTACATCTATGGCCCAGTGTAACTCTTCTAGACTTGGGTTCCCTGCTCTTATCATCGCTTTATGTAAGTCCAAAGGGGTTGCTTCTGGCAGCTTGGTCTTTGAACGCCTGAGCCTGGTCATTAACTTGGCCTATATCAAGAAAAACTGTTGGAACCCTGATGATATGACAATTACTATCAGAGAGGCCAGGAGAGCGAGGACAAGGCCAGCTGAGGCCCCTTCCACATCTACAGCTCCTCCTCTAGAACGTACCCTAGCAGCTCCTTCCGCCTCATCTCCTGCAGATTTTCAGCATTTTGAAGCCATGCTTCAAAGCATCCATCAGGGGCAGATTATCTTATTACAAAGTTTACAGATGGTGGCACCTCCAGACTCTATTCCTTTAGTAGAGCAGTTTAATGAGTGCGTAGCCTGGCCCGGAACTCAGTCTTCTCTTCATAGGGAAGATGAAGGTCCCATAGCCCAGGTACCACAACAAATGGAGGATGAGTCATACGAGACTACCACTCCAAAGCCCTTGGTCATAAGGAAGAAGGCAGATCAAACACAAGAAGTTGTAGCCACTTCTGAGAAATCTCTTGAGGCCACTTCTGAGCCTTCAAAACCGGTGGTAGATACAGCTTTAATTCAGCAGGCAGCAGACCCTTCCACTCCTGAGGATCAGACTACACCAGTCCTATCTCCGAACACCTCTCCTACAGCTACCCCTGTGCTTCACTTAATAGACGAGGAGGATGTTCGGACACAGGATACTCAGGACCGATCACAGGATTTTTAAATTCTTGGTGATATTTTTTGTGCCATTTAGTTTATTATTATTTTAACTATGGTTTTAGTACAATATTTCCTTTATGTCTACATACACTGCTAGTTTTATTTATGAGTAGTTGGTTTGCTTATTCTGAAGCATTTTGAACAGTTTAACTTAGTTTTTGATGACATGGCAGTAAAACACTTTTATCTTTTTGTGAAAATGGGTGTATGTCTTTATTTTGAATGGAGTGCATGATTTTGATGGAATTTGTGTTCTTTTCATGAGTTTGGGCAAGTGTGTATGTTAGACAAAGAAAGAACAAGAATGTGAACTTGTATTTAGAATTGTTAGTCAGTAGACAGATTGATTGAGAAAGAAAAGCTTGAACCAAAACTGGTGAGAGTGTGAACTTAAACTATGAGTGAACGACTAGCTGTGAGTAATAATCTTTGCATGAATCTCTGAATTTTAGAATGAAATGTATAAACGAGAACATGATGAAGGCCATGATTGTACATACACAAGCCTTTTGACCAAAAAGCTTACCTTGAATGATAATTATATCCTTTGCACCCTTTTTGAGCTGAATGATACTGTCAAAAATTTGAATCCTGAACTTAAATAATTATCTCCTAATACCTTGCTTAGATTCTAGGAGAGCATATGGTTCAAGGAAAATTTACCCCAAATTTGGGGGAGTGTGATCGAGGTCGTACTCGAATCAAATAAACATTAAAATGTAGTAACTAGGAAGTGATCCTAGGTCGTTTCCCAACGAGCAATGATAAACCAAATGTTCAAAACAGATAGTAGGAAATAGTAACAAATTGGGGGGGGGGGGGGGGTTGTTTGCTTTTGTAAATTAAACAGCGAGTAAAATTGAATTAGAAAATATTAGAATTAAAATACGTTGCTTCCCCTTGATTCGCAAGCAAGTCTCTTATCCTAGGTTGCAAGAATTTATCCTTTATCAGTTTAACCACTTAATCCAACCCTAAACTAAATTACTAAGCGAAATTTAACATAAGGCATTCATTATGTGATTAAGCAACACATACACCAATTACTCATAAACGATCCTTAACCATGAACGTAAATTAAGCGCAGAGACAATTAATCAAGCACTAAGCATGCATGAATTAATAGCAACAAATTCAGAGTAATTAGTGAAGAGGAAAAACTGAACAGAATTTAACAGTAATAATAGAACCTCAAAGAGAATTGTGCTTGATCCTCAAGAGGAAACAACGCTGGGGACTTAGCCTTCCATTAATCAATAGAGAACGAAATTATAGATTGAAGAACGAAATTTTATTGATAAAACTAAAAGTCAGAACTGGAATTGCCAAAAACGAAAAAAGGAGAAAGAGCAGAGAGAGCTAAACTAGAACCTTGATGCTGATATATAGTTTTCCAGCCCTAAAGCTTACAAATTTGTTTTAAATCCAAGTCCATAAATAAAATAAAATCAAATCTAGATAAGATAAGATCTAGATGAAATAATATCTAGATGAGATCAATCTAAATAATATCTAGATAAGATAAGATAAGATCTAATTTTGCAGAATAAAATTGTCTGCCCTCTTCAAGTCCAAGCCCAATTTTGGATTCAAGCCCAAGCCCAATTCTGGATTCAATCCCAATGCTTCATTAATTCCTGAAATTAGATTAAAAACATCAAATTAACTGAATGGACCCAAATAATAAAGCTGCCTAATTAATTTGACGATTAAGACTAATCAGTACTTAAAATGGTGCAAAAAAGGGTTAAGAAATAGGAGAAAATAATGGCACATTAGAGTGGAACTAATTGGGATGCAAAGAAAGAGATAAAGCATCAGCACACACAACACACAAGTTGTCTGTTAAAAAAAAAAGAAGAAGAAAGAGGAAAAATGTGTTGATGTAACAAGGTCAAAAGAAAATGAAAGTGAAAAGCTAGTGAGCAAACCAATTGTATTAAAAAGACCATTAGGATAAGTCTAGGATTTGTGCTCTCTTAGAATCTAAACCTTTGAATCCTAGAAAAACCAATGAATTTTTGTAGCCAAACCTCACTATAAGCCTGAGAAAGTCCTTCTGATTCTGTTTATACATTTCTAACTTTATGACATGAGATGAAATTCAAAGATTGGACCTCTTGCTAGTTGTTATTAATGAGTAGCTGAAACACTTGTGCTTGAGTGAAACAGTAGTCGTGAGACTGTGGTTTAAGCTACTTTCCTTAATATATGTCTTATGATTAGCTCCATCTAATTGTTCAGGTTACATTTTATTCTTCTCTTTGGATAACTGCATACCTTGTGAAAGACAAGTGATGAGGGCATTTTACTCCATTCTCTTATCATGCAATCAGTAACTTTTGTTGCATACACCTTTGTACATAGTCACTGCATGTCATTGTCACTTGAGGACAAGTGAGTTGTTCTCTTTTTGCTTGAGGACAAGCAAAACTGTAAACTTGAGGGAGTTGTTAGTCGGTGAAAATGACTAAATTTTGTGTATAAAACTTGTGTAAATTTTATGAAACTCTTCCAATTTATGATTATTTTGTAGTGTTATAAGTATTTTCTGTTAAGTATAGGTAATAAATACTTAGTACTTCCATTTTGTGTGTTTAATAATCATTTTCTCATAATTTCAGGTTAATTAGGCAAGCTTTGAAAAGTGCTATTTTTCACCTTCTCGCTAAGCCAGTCTGTTTTTCACTCCATTATGTCTTTACCTTGATCAAGTAGATGCATGCTTTGTTAGGGTCATTCAACAGTGGAAACTGGTCTGACTCTAAAGTCCTTGATAGCACAGGGCTAAGTTGTCATACTATCACGAGGAATCGGGGTGCGATAATTTAGTTGTGTATGTGTGTCTTAATGCGGTCCTGGTTGAGTTTAGTCCTACAAGAGGAATCTGCGGATGATGCTTGATCAGGATTAGGCTAAACTATCATGAGGAATCGGGGTTTAGTATCTCAGGAGACACCATAAGAACACATGAGCATTGTTAGATAGAGAATATCTTTTTAGCATCAGGCACCTATTAGGAAGGCCAACGTGTTCTCTACTTGTTTTTACACATCATTTCTCTCGCATAATTTTCTTTCTTTTTGCACAGATAGTTTATACACCTGTTCATATTCACACTTATCTTTACACACTAGACACCTATTTGCTGAAATAGCTTACCAAATAACACAAGTTCCCCGAGAGTTCGATACTCGGTTCTTACCGTTTTATACTACTTATGCGATTCGGTGCACTTGTCGGAATCCGAACAGCGAGCCATATTTTGCTCGCACTCTCTTCTTCTCCATCTAAGCTCTTTTCTTCTACGTTTAAGCTTCTTCTTCTCCATCGCGCTTGAGACCATGACAGGTTGCCACCTTACCTAGGTACGTTTCGTGACTCTTTCTTCTCTTTAACATGTTCTATTGAATACCTAGGTCTTTTTGGGGAACTCGTGCTCACTGCAAGGACCTTTGTTTGTTTCTGCTGCAAGGATTTGGTTTGTGGAACTCGTGCTCACTGCAAGGTCTGTCTGGGGTGCTCACTCATGCTCATAGGGTCTCATTTTGATTGAGGTAAGTCGTGCTCACTTTGCAGTCCTTTGAATGCTTAATGGCTAGCTAGCTAGGTGTCTGTTGTAATGCGTATAGCACCATGGCGCCCACTTCTCACTTTGAGTGTGCTGTTCCAATACTTGTGACCACTATAGTTTTGGAGGAGTATCCAAAAGTAGAATGGGATGGAAAGTAAGTGATTGATGTGTAGCATAGTGATGTTCATTAGGGGCAGGGCATGAGGAGATTGAATAATGTGCCCATGGTACAGTTGTAAATGATAAACTATGTCCATGTCATACACCAGCAATGCTGGGATATTTGGATTCATGATCTCAAATTCAAAACCGAATGGATAAACGAGGCCTTGACTCTCCCCTTAATACATTGATTTCCGATGAATATTGCTTTTGCAAGGTCAAGATGAAAATTCTTGCAGTGAATAATTAGGTGAGTAAGGAAGTTTCAATATTACCTGTTTATTGTGGTTGATCTAAGAAAAGTTGGAGCATTTAAGCACTAAAACAGTGCCCACTATGTTTCCAACTTAAAAGCAAAGACATCATCTTGTGGTGAGATGCCAAATGTTAATGCATTTGACGCTTTGACGCTGCAAGCTTCTATATATGTCATATATTGGTCTCTGCATACTTATGCAATTTTTCCTAATGCTAATCTTGCCTACCAGAGGGGATGCAATATGGTATCTGCATTCCAATTTATTGGCTTGGTTGGATCCATTGGAATCGTGTGAATTGGTGAGATACCATAAAGTTGTTGGATCAAGTGGCCTCAGAATAATTAAGAAGAGGGGTTGAATTAATTATTACTAGACCTTTACTAATTAAAAATTATCCTTCTTAATATTACCAAAAGTAAAAACAATAATTAAAGTGTACAGTGGAAATTAAAAGAGTAGGGAAGAAGGAGACAAACACACAAGCGTTTTATACTGGTTCGACAACAACCCGTGCCTACATCCAATCCCCAAGCGACCTGCGGTCTTTGAGATTTCTTTTCAACCTTGTAAAAATCCTTTTACAAGCAAAGATCCACAAGGGATGTACCTTTCCATGTTATCTTTGAACAACCTAGTGGATGTACCTTCCACTAGAACTGATCCACAAGAGATGTACCCTTTCTTGTTCTCAATCAACAACCCAAGTAGATGTACATCTACTTGTACAACAAAGGATGTACCCTCTAATGTGTTAAGACAAATTTCTCAGGCGGTTAGTCCTTTGAAACTTTGTGAATGGGGAAACAAAAGAATTCTCAGGCGGTTAGTCCTTTGAAATCTTTTGTTTATGGGAAAGGGAAGAATCAAAAGAATTCTTAGACTGTGTCGTTTTGAATTCTTTGACAAGGGAGAAGGGAGACACAAAAGAATTCAGGCGGTTAGTCCTTCGTTCTTTGGGAAAAGGGAGAAGAGAGACACAAAAAGAATTCAGGCGGTTAGTCTTTGGCGAATTCTTTTTGGCAAAGGGAGAAAGGAATGAAAAAGATGAATAGCACAAGTTTTTGAACAAAGAACTTTTCTTGGAAGAAAAAGTTTTGAACAAAAACTTTTAGAAAGATGAAGAGAAGATGAAATAAGAAAGTTCTGAAAGAAATGAAAGAAGATATTGAAAGATAGATTGAAAGATAGAATGGTTGAAAGAGATGATAGATCTGAATGAGATTGTTAAAATGTTTCATGCCAAGGTCACATATATATAGTTTCTTGATGACTCAAGTCAAAACTTGTAACTCTTGGCAATTCCTTTAAAACTAATCACTTAAAAAGATATGACTTTTGAAAGAATCTTCATAAACAAGTCACTTGAAGAAATGTGACTTTTGGAAATGAATTTTTCGAAAACAGTCACTGGTAATTGATTACCATAAAGGTGTAATCGATTACACATCAACAGATGTGACTCTTCATTTTGAGGATTTTTTTATTAGTTGAAAAGCTTTGTAACATTAAGAAAATATTTCATGATCTAACAGGTTAAGATTTAGGATTTTTTATTTATTATAATAATTCCTTCGGTTGTGCTATTTTGAATTTTTCTTAACATGATTATTGACTAATTTTAGTTTAGGAACTGCTGCACCATTATTTATGTTCATTTTTAGACTAGCAATGCCCATGTTTTCAAGTTTTGTGCAGTTTACTTTTTGGTTTTAAGAAATTGTGCATGCAATTTATAGCTGGTGTAATCTTTCGGAGGAAGGCAAATGGAAATAATAAGTATTATTAATTCATAGTAATATATAAATAATGAGTATGAAGAATGTGCTAACTAAAATTATTATGACTTAGAGCTCTTTCATTGTCACCCTAGATTCTAGTGAGTAGTGTAGTGACATTATTGTTTTGACCCAAAGTTTACGTAGGCATGTGTTGTGCCCATGCTTTAAACTCATGATTTTCATGTGAGGAGTATATTAGAAACATTGAGTTTTAACAGGCCAGTACATAAAAGTATGTGGTTTTAATAGGACTTGCTTATTGGTAAACACAAATAGTGAAATAGTTTGTGTTACATTGGATGAGATAGGCATTTTGAAGTCTAGATTAATTCAAGAAGGAGATTCTAAAGGATAAAAAATTCAATCATCTCTTCAAAATATGATAAAATATACCTGTAGAAATTCCAATGCCCTCTCCGAATAACCTCAAGTGTAGCTAATAAAAAGTCTAGTAGTTGTGAATGAACAGGCCCTACTTTGAAGTGCATGACAGTCTCCACCCATGTCACTCTTAAGACAATATTTAAGACCTACAGTCCAAAATCATTTCGTTATATAAAAAGCTTATGATTGTGACATTCAGATCAGGAGGTAAAGAAAACTTACAATAGTGATGTGCCATCATTTTCTTCTATTTTCTAAACCCTTTTTGCACCATTTTAATTATTGATTGGTCTTAATTGTCAATTAATTAGGCAGTTTTATTATTTGGGCTCATTTAGCTAATTTGATGTTTTTAATCTAATTTCAGGAATTAATGAAACATTGGGCTTAATCCGGATTTTGGTTGTGGACTTGAAGAGGGCAAATAAAGCAGCGCTTATCTTAGTTAATTTCTAATTAGGAAATTTCGCAATTTTATTTTATGTTGTTCAGTGTTTATTTCGTTTTGGGCCAGAGTATTGTAATAGGGCCCAGTGACTTTGAGTGACTCTTTTTAAATAGCTGCCTTGGGATTCGTGCAGGGCATTCTATTCTGTTATGCTATTCATTATTCAGAGCTTTGTTTTAGGGTTTTCGTTTTTCTGTTTTGATGCTTCTGAGTTCGTAATGCAATTTTACGTTTTCTGCTTCTAATTACAATTTCGTTCTTGCTTCTTCTTCTACTCTCATTTACGTTTCTGTTCCATTTTACATTTCTGTTCGTTTACGTTTCTGTTCATTTACATTTCTGTTCATTTACGTTTCTACTTCATGTTTCAATTGCGTTTTCTGTTTGAATCCATGGAAGGCTAGATTTTCTGGTGTTGTTTCCTTTTGAGGACGAAGCCCAACTCTCTTTGAGGTTTCGCTTGTAATGTGGTTTCGTGGCAGTTCTCCCTTCACCAGTATCCCAAATTCGTGAATATTAATCAGTGCACGCTTCGTGTTTGATTAATTGCCTCTGAGCCTAACTTGCGTTCATGCTTAATGGACGAAGGGCTAACTGGTGTATGTGGTGCCTAATCACGTATTGAAAACCCTAAGTTGATTTTCGCTTAGTAAATTGAAATAGGGTTGTCACTGTTACTGCAAGTATATTATGAACATTTGGCTTGTCACTGCTCGTTGGGAAACGACCTAGGATCACTTCCTAGTTACTGCATTTTCATGTTTATTTGATTCGGGTACGGCCTCGATCAAATTTGGTGCCGTTGCCGGGGAGCAGTGTCCAAAGGTTCATAATAGATAGCTAGTGTTGTGTGTTTAATCCTTTCGTGTTTTATGTTTAATTGTTAGTATTGTGTTAGTATGTGTGTTAGTGTTGTTTAGTGTCCTGGTATTTTGTTTAATGTGTGTTCTGTTTCAGTTTTCCCATTAAGCGTTTCCCCTGTTTCAGTCTTGTGTGTTTTGCTGTGAAGATTGTGCTTGAAAAGAGAGTAGTAGTAGAAATCAGCTTGCGGCAAAAACAGAGTAGTAGTAGAAATCAATTAGAGACGGATTTTAGCGACCACCCATGCTGAATTATTTGAGATTTTTTGTTTTAGTAGCTAGGGTTGTTATTTTTGGCTGAATTTTTTTGTGGTAACTTCTTTTAATCCATATTTTGTGGGGAAAATAGCTAGAGCCTTTAGTTTGGTCAGATTTGAAAGTTCCAAAAAACTAGCAAATTTTGTGTTTGTCAAAACTTCAAACGGCCATAACTTTTGCTCCGGTTATCAGAATCGCAATTATTATATATGCATTTGGGGTAGAAAAAAATTTCCTACGCCGTGGCAGCCCAGCCATAGGCCGGCTGAGGTCTCCATCATCCAAAAAAAGAGATTCTGTCAAAAGTTTTTTATTTTTCAAGTTTTATTCACTTATTTTTCTTAACTTACCATTTTTAGCTTTCATAGTTAGACTTTGAATTTTTGTCTGAAATTTTGTGTGCTATCTTCTCATCATTTTATAAGGTTGCTCACAAAATTTCAAGTCATTTGGATATCATTTGAGGGTAGCTGTAGTTCAAACCTACACCTTTATTTACATGACACGACAACTAGTTGTGTGCATGCTGAATGTAGTGTATGACTAGAGGCAATCCATCTGACTTACAACCCTTTGATCCTGAGATAGATAGGACATTTCATAGATTAGTTAGGCATCATTTTATACCTTTTGATCATTCTGAGCATTCCATTACTGGTGAATCTGTGCATTCTGTTATTGGTGATTTTGAACATCCTGATCTTGAGCATTATAATTTTGAGCATTCTGATTCTGAGCATTCTGATTTTGCACATTTTGAGAACATGGCACAACCTCCACCCCATGAGAGGACTCTAAGGGAAATGGCTGCACCTGATTTCACCTACGAAAACTTGTGCATCCAATACCCTGATGAGGATGTCCCATATGTTCTTAAAACTGGACTGATTCATTTGCTTCCAAAGTTTCATGGCCTTGCAGGTGAAGACCCGCACAAACATTTGAAAGAATTTCACATTGTCCGCTCCACCATGAAACCCCCAGATGTCCAAGAGGATCACATATTTCTGAAGGCTTTTCCTCATTCATTAGAGGGAGTGGCAAAGGGCTGGCTGTATTACCTTGCTCCAAGGTCCATCACGAGTTGGGATGACCTTAAGAGAGTATTCTTAGAAAAAATTTTCCCTGCTTCCAGGACCACAGCCATCAGGAAGGATATCTCAGGTATTAGACAACTCAGTGGAGAGAGCCTGTATGAGTACTGGGAGAGATTTAAGAAACTATGTGCCAGTTGCCCCCACCATCAGATTTCAGAACAGCTTCTTCTCCAATATTTTTATGAAGGACTCAGTAATATGGAGAGAAGTATGATAGATGCTGCCAGTGGTGGAGCCCTTGGAGACATGACTCCTGCTGAAGCCAGAAATTTAATTGAGAAGATGGCTTCCAACTCCCAGCAGTTTAGCGCCAGAAATGATGCCATAGTCATTAGAGGAGTGCATGAGGTAGCTACAAACCCATCTGCATCATCTGAAACTAAGAAGCTTGAAGGCAAACTGGATGCATTGGTTAACTTGGTAACCCAGCTGGCCTTGAATCAGAAATATGTACCTGTTGCAAGGGTTTATGGTTTGTGCTCCTCTGCTGACCACCATACAGACCTTTGCCCTTCCATGCAGCAACCTGGAGCAATTGAGCAGCCTGAAGCTTATGCTGCAAATATTTACAATAGACCTCCTCAACCTCAGCAGCAAAATCAACCACAGCAGAACAATTATGACCTTTCCAGCAACAGATACAACCCTGGATGGAGGAATCACCCTAACCTCAGATGGTCCAGCCCTCAGCAACAACAACAGCAGCCTGCTCCTTCCTTCCAAAATGCTGTTGGCCCAAGCAGACCATACATTCCTCCACCAATCCAACAACAACAACAACCCCAGAAACAACCAACAGTTGAGGCCCCTCCACAACCTTCCCTCGAAGAACTTGTGAGGCAAATGACTATGCAGAACATGCAGTTTCAGCAAGAGACCAGAGCCTCCATTCAGAGCTTAACCAATCAGATGGGACAATTAGCTACCCAATTGAATCAACAACAGTCCCAGAATTCTGACAAGCTGCCTTCTCAAGCTGCCCAAAATCCCAAAAATGTCAGTGTCATTTCATTGAGGTCGGGAAAGCAGTGTCAAGGACCTCAACCCGTAGCACCTTCCTCATCTGCAAATGAACCTGCCAAACTTCACTCTATTCCAGAAAAGGGTGATGACAAAAATTTACCTAACAATTTCTGTGCAGGTGAATCTTCTTCCACAGGTAATTCTGATTTGCAGAAGCAGCACATTCCCCCTCTTCCATTCCCTCCAAGAGCAGTTTCCAACAAAAAAATGGAAGAGGCAGAGAAAGAGATCTTGAAAACGTTTAGAAAAGTAGAGGTAAACATACCTCTGTTGGATGCAATAAAGCAAATTCCAAGATATGCCAAATTCTTGAAGGAGCTATGCACTAATAAGCGGAAGCTTAAAGGAAGTGAACGAATTAGCATGGGCAGAAATGTCTCCGCATTGATTGGTAAATCTGTTCCTCAAATTCCTGAAAAATGCAAAGATCCAGGTACATTCAGCATACCTTGTATCATAGGGAATAGTAAGTTTGACAATGCCATGCTAGACTTAGGAGCTTCTGTTAGTGTTATGCCTCTGTCTATTTTTAATTCTCTATCTCTAGGCCCCTTGCAGTCAACTGATGTGGTAATTCATTTAGCTAATAGAAGTGTTGCCTACCCTGTTGGTTTCATAGAAGATGTCTTAGTTAGAGTTGGTGAACTGATTTTCCCTGTTGATTTTTATATTTTGAATATGGAAGATGGATTTTCTCAAGGATCAGTTCCCATCATTCTAGGCAGACCCTTTATGAAAACTGCTAGAACTAAGATAGATGTTTATGCAGGCACACTATCTATGGAATTTGGTGATATAACTGTTCATTTTAATATTCTGGATGCTATGAAATACCCATCTGAAGATCTTTCTGTATTTCGTGCTGAAATAATTGACCATGTTGTTGATGAATACATGACTGATCTTTATTCTAATCTGCATGCCTCTCACTCTTCATGCATTGAGTCTGAAATTGTACTTGATCATATGTCTGAATTTGATGCTGAGAGTGAATCTGAGAGTGATATTGATTGCATGCCTGGTGGTGGTGTTTTACCTCTTGAGATTGATTTTATAGAGTCAGATAGGACTAACCATGTTTCAGGAAGTACACATACCTCTAACTTTCTTTATGAGGTAAAGGCTGAGAAACCATCTCCTTCTACCACTGTCCAGCCGACCACACCAGAATTGAAGCCTCTGCCATCAAATTTAAAATACGCTTACTTGGATGATAGCAAGAGTTTTCCAGTGATTATATCTGCCTCCCTTGCTGATGAGCAAGAGGAGAAGTTGTTGTCAGTTCTCAAGAAGCATAAGAAGGCTATAGGTTGGACCCTGGTGGACATTCCTGGTATTAGCCCATCCACATGTATGCATCGAATAAATTTAGAGGATGGAGCTAAACCAGTAAGACAACCACAGAGAAGACTCAACCTGGTGATTCTTGATGTAGTAAAGAAGGAGATAACCAAGCTTTTGCAAGCTGGAATCATTTATCCTATCTCCGATAGCCAATGGGTGAGTCCCGTCCAGGTAGTCCCGAAGAAGACTGGCCTCACAGTGATCAGAAATGAGAAGGAGGAGTTGATTCCTACTCGGGTGCAGAACAGTTGGAGAGTCTGCATTGATTATAGGGGGCTGAACCAGGTTACCAAAAAGGACCATTTTCCCCTGCCATTCATTGACCAGATGCTTGAACGCCTGGCAGGTAAATCCCACTACTGTTTCCTTGATGGTTTTTCTGGTTATATGCAAATTACTATTGCTCCCGAGGATCAGGAAAAGACCACATTCACCTGCCCCTTCGGCACTTTTGCTTATAGGAGGATGCCTTTCGGCCTGAGCAATGCCCCTGGTACCTTCCAGCGGTGCATGATTAGTATTTTCAGTGATTTCTTAGAAAATTGCATAGAGGTGTTTATGGATGATTTCACTGTATATGGATCCTCTTTTGATGGTTGTTTGAATAGTTTGGAAAAAGTTTTGAATAGATGCATTGAAACTAACCTTGTTCTAAATTTTGAAAAATGTCATTTTATGGTTGAGCAAGGTATATTTTTAGGCCACATTATTTCCAATAAGGGTATTGAAGTAGATCCTGCAAAAATTTTTGTTATTTCACAATTGCCTTACCCCTCTTGTGTGCGAGAGGTGCGATCTTTTCTTGGTCATGCAGGATTCTACAGGTGCTTTATAAGGGATTTTAGCAAAGTAGCCCTTCCACTGTCCAACTTGTTGCAAAAGGAGGTGGAGTTTGACTTTAATGACAGATGCAAAGAGGCTTTTGATTGCCTCAAAAGAGCGTTGACTACCACCCCCATCATCCAGGCACCCGATTGGACAGCCCCTTTTGAGCTTATGTGTGATGCATCAAATTATGCATTGGGGGCTGTCCTTGCTCAGAAAATTGATAAATTGCCCAGGGTGATATATTATGCTTCTAGGACTTTAGATGCTGCCTAAGCAAATTATACTACTACTGAGAAAGAGCTTCTAACCATAGTTTTTGCTCTTGAAAAATTTCGATCTTATTTGCTTGGTACTCGCATTATTGTTTATACTGACCATGCAGCTCTAAAGTACTTGTTGAAGAAGGCTGATTCTAAACCTAGGTTGATCCGATGGATGCTCTGGCTCCAAGAGTTTGACTTGGAGATCCGTGATAGGAGCGGAGCACAAAATCTAGTTGCTAATCATTTGAGTCGGATCGAACGTGTCTCTGATGCAGATTCACCTATTCGGGATGATTTCCCGGATGATCATTTGTATATATTGTATAGTATTTCTGACTCTCTTTCTACTCCCTGGTTTGCTAACATTGTCAATTATTTAGTTGCCTCTGTTTTTCCTCCCTTAGCATCTAAAGCCCAAAAAGATAAGATTAAAAGTGATGCTAAGCATTTTATTTGGGATGACCCCTACTTGTGGAAATTGTGCAGTGATCAGGTCATTAGACGGTGCATTCCAGATCATGAGACTGACTTAGTCCTGCAATTCTGTCATTCTTCCGCACCGGGAGGTCATCTTGGTGTTCAAAGGATAGCTCGCAAAGTGCTTGATTGTGGTTTTTAATTGCCCACCATCTTTAAAGATGCGTGGAAGATCTGCAGCACTTGTGAGCAGTGTCAGAGAGCAGGAAATACACTTACATGGCGACAACAAATGCCTCAGCAACCTATGCTATTCTGTGAGGTGTTTGATGTCTGGGGTATAGATTTCATGGGTCCTTTTCCTGTCTCTTTTGGTTATGTTTACATTCTCCTTGCAGTTGATTATGTTTCAAAATGGGTGGAAGCCAAGCCCACTAGAACTAATGATGCTAAAGTTGTCGCAGACTTTGTCAGGTCTAATCTATTTTGCAGGTTTGGAGTACCTAAAGCAATTGTTAGTGATCAAGGAACCCATTTTTGCAACAGGACAATGCATGCCCTGCTTAAAAAGTACGGGGTGGTACACAGGGTATCCACACCATACCACCCCCAGACTAATGGACAGGCAGAAATTTCTAACAGGGAAATCAAGAGAATTCTAGAGAAGATTGTGCAGCCAAGCAGGAAAGATTGGAGTACCAGGCTTGATGATGCTCTCTAGGCACATCGGACTGCCTACAAAGCACCCATAGGAATGTCTCCTTATCGGGTTGTCTTTGGAAAGGCATGTCATCTTCCAGTGGAAATTGAGCACAAAGCATACTGGGCAGTGAAGACTTGCAACTTCTCTATGGATCAAGCTGGCGAGGAAAGGAAGTTGCAACTGAGTGAGTTAGATGAAATCCGCCTAGAAGCCTACGAGAATGCCAAGTTCTACAAAGAAAAGACCAAGAAGTTCCATGATAGCATGATAGTTAAAAAAGACTTCGTGGTTGGGCAAAAAGTGTTATTGTATAATTCTAGGCTTGGACTCATGAGTGGTAAGTTGAGGTCTAAGTGGATTGGTCCTTTTGTTGTTACTAATGTTTTTCCTTATGGTACAGTTGAGATCAAAAGCGACTCCACAAACAAGAGCTTCAAGGTCAACAGACATCGACTTAAGCCATTCCTCACGAACCCTTCTTTAGTGGACGTAGTGGTGGAAGAGACTTCCTTACTCCACCCTACTCTTCCTCCACCATGACTTAGGGAGTTTTTCTTTTCCTATCTCCTTCTTTGCTTTTATTACACTTGTCCGATTCTCTTTGATGATTTGATGGTTTTTAATCTTTTAATTGTGCTACATTGAGGACAATGTGTTGTTTAAGTATGGGGGGGAGTGTTCTTTGGTTTTGCTAGTTTTGTTGGTTTTGTTAAGTTGTTAGTTGTGTTAATTTGTTAATGTTGTTAGTTTCGTCGGATTTTCAGTTTAATATTTTGGGTCAATTTCGTGTGCACGTACGACTTTGCATGTTTTTCTTTGAATTATAGGATATGTTCAAGAAATGGGTAATTGTTTTGAAAATAAAAGTTCTTGACATTTTGTGACTTGAAATCCTTGATTCTTCTCTACATGTCATGATAGTTTTGAAAGCTCAATTTGAAAGTGATGATTTTACCTTTGTGAGAATTTGAGCCATCCATCATTATAATCATTTGGTGTGTTTTGCCCCATTGATTGCTTGCACAATAGCCTTGGCTTGATTCTTGTTGATGTGTCCTAATTCACATGCATATTTGGAAATGATTAAGGCAATTTTGTTCTTATAAGCTTCTAGCCAAATGGACTTACCTTGAATTAATTCCTTTGATAGCCCTTTTGAGCCTTGTTTCGCTTTCCTTGTTTTGAAGCTCACTACAAGCCTTAAGTGAAAAACCATGATATTACCATATCCTTAAGGAATTTTGGAGCTTTGGAATTGTTTTGGGAATAAGTGTGGGGGGTTTTTGTTTCATTGGACAACTTGTTTTGTTGGCTATGCTTCATGATGTATTTTGGGCCATACTTGATGTACATTGTATATTGGTTAAATGTTGGACATGCTGAATGAAATGTTGTTTCTCAAAGGATAAAGAGCAAAAAAAAAATTCGAAAAATGAAAAAGAAAAGCAATAAAGTTGAGTGAATAAGATCTTAAATGGCACAAGAATGATGAAACTCTTGGTTCTACTCTTCATGTTTAATTTTTATCTTTACTTCTTTTTATTTTCTTATTTTTTTTTCTTAATATGCACTTATTCCCCTTTGCTCCTCTATTCCTTTGGGATTTAGCCACTTATTCCATATTTCTCCATACCTTGTCCTTGGCCCCATTACAACCTTAAAAGACCTTTTGATCCTCATGTGCTTGTGTTTATGGGTTGATTGTCAATTTTAGAATCTTGCCAAGTTTATGTGGTGTTTGCTTTCATGGGTGCTTTGAGGGTAAATAGTAGCCTAGACACTTGAGAGATAGAGTGTATATCTTGTGAGGCTTTATCACTTTTCATTCTTGAGCTGATTAACTATTTTGCCATGATTGGGTTGCTTGGATGATTTTCATGAATGTCTTGACTTTTTGGATCTCCTTATGTTAGATGTTACCCATTCCTTTCATTCCCTGATGTTCATTGAGAAATATGTGAATGTTTTTGTTTGTCTCCCTCTGATATCCTTGGATTTTGTTCTTTGTTTCATTTTGCGCAGGAGTGCAAAAGGCTAAGTATGGGGGGTTTTGATGTGCCATCATTTTCTTCTATTTTCTAAACCCTTTTTGCACCATTTTAATTATTGATTGGTCTTAATTGTCAATTAATTAGGCAGTTTTATTATTTGGGCTCATTTAGCTAATTTGATGTTTTTAATCTAATTTCAGGAATTAATGAAACATTGGGCTTAATCCGGATTTTGGTTGTGGACTTGAAGAGGGCAAATAAAGCAGCGCTTATCTTAGTTAATTTCTAATTAGGAAATTTCGCAATTTTATTTTATGTTGTTCAGTGTTTATTTCGTTTTGGGCCAGAGTATTGTAATAGGGCCCAGTGACTTTGAGTGACTCTTTTTAAATAGCTGCCTTGGGATTCGTGCAGGGCATTCTATTCTGTTATGCTATTCATTATTCAGAGCTTTGTTTTAGGGTTTTCGTTTCTCTGTTTTGATGCTTCTGAGTTCGTAATGCAATTTTACGTTTTCTGCTTCTAATTACAATTTCGTTCTTGCTTCTTCTTCTACTCTCATTTATGTTTCTGTTCCATTTTACATTTCTGTTCGTTTACGTTTCTGTTCATTTACATTTCCGTTCATTTACGTTTCTACTTCATGTTTCAATTGCGTTTTCTGTTTGAATCCATGGAAGGCTAGATTTTCTGGTGTTGTTTCCTTTTGAGGACGAAGCCCAACTCTCTTTGAGGTTTCGCTTGTAATGTGGTTTCATGGCAGTTCTCCCTTCACCAGTATCCCAAATTCGTGAATATTAATCAGTGCACGCTTCGTGTTTGATTAATTGCCTCTGAGCCTAACTTGCGTTCATGCTTAATGGACGAAGGGCTAACTGGTGTATGTGGTGCCTAATCACGTATTGAAAACCCTAAGTTGATTTTCGCTTAGTAAATTGAAATAGGGTTGGATTAAGTGGTTGACTGTTAGGGACGAATTCTCCATAACCCAGGATAAGAGAATGGCTTCTGAATCAGAGGAAACAACCCGTTTTTAATATTAGTAGTTTTGTATTCCAATTTACTTGTTCTGCTCTTTAATCACAAAACAAACAAACCCCCCCCCCATCGTTACTGTTACTGCAAGTATATTATGAACATTTGGCTTGTCACTGCTCGTTGGGAAACGACCTAGGATCACTTCCTAGTTACTGCATTTTCATGTTTATTTGATTCGGGTACGGCCTCGATCAAATAGACATATAGTATATGCTTTTATTCTTTAGAATTAGATCATCTCTAAGCCATGGATTTATGGATTTTGGATTAAGAAATCCCCAGTCCTTGATAAAATCCTAGTACAATTGATACATTATGGCCACCACAGAAGTGATTAAGACTATAGCAAACCATAGATTGTCATTTTTCCTGTTGTATGTTACTCTAGCCCCTGCTGCCACTAGTGCATTCTTTCTTTCTTTACAACAATGACTTTCGAAGAGAAAACAATTTAACCACCTTAGCCTCAATTCCCCACTACACCCTTCTAGAGTGTGTCTTGGGGATTTTTTTCACAGTGATGACCATCCTCCTTCAGCTTCCTTATGAGTACATAGACAACAATCCAGTTCCCACCATAGTCTTCAAGGGTCGCCCGAGAACATTCCACACCTTCATAATATTCATAATCTTCGCCTTCTCGGGTGCCACCAATGCACTTGTGGCATTCAATAAGTCAAGATTTTCTAGGCTTTGTGGTATTATGCAATGGGTTCTATGGCTTCTGCTTTGGCAATTCTCTTGTGGGCATTGTGTTGCACATGTTTCAATTAGAAAGGCTGGACTTTGATTCTGGAACTGCTACATCTTTATAAAGATTAAACATTCTTGTGTTGTATCTTGAAGATTTTTGGCTTCAACCTCTTAGGAAACTATTGGTTTATGTGAGAGCCAGTATGATAAAATTTTTTAGCAAAATTTGAATTAATTAATTATTGAATGTAATTTATCGGATTAATAATTATAATTTTAATGATAAAACATATTAAAATTGATTATTGTTACATAATTGCATAAAAGTCTTAACTCTTAAACTTTGTTCCTTGGATTTATGTACTTTTGGTTCCTTTGTTTCATCAATCATGTGGTATGTTCAGACTTCAAACTTCTTAATTTGGACTTCTATAAGAGTGAGTCTTGGAACAACAATCAGGTTGTTGCCTTGTGACCTGGAGGTCACAGGTTGAAATCATGGAAACAATTTCCCACTTGTGAGGGTAAGACTACATATATCTACCCTAGTGGGTGGGAGCCTTGTTCTCTGGGCAGATCTATAGTTCTATGGTAAACTATTTTAGTAATTAAATGAACAAAGGGTTAATTGAGAGAAGGTTCATATTTTGTTTAAGCTTGCAGCAAGTTTTAGAAAGTAATTTTTATAGGCCTGCACATATCTAAAATCTATAAAACAAGAATGAGTAGCAAGAAGTATTCGCAAAGTGGCCTTGCTAAGCTTCTATCACAGAAATGTCCAAACAGAAAATTTTAGCCTAAGTTTCCCAAGTAAATATTAAGTCAATCTCAATTAGCAAACTGAACAGCTTCTCAACAGAAGGCAAGTGCCTGGAGGATTATAATAATGAGTAATCCTTTGTATTCTAATTCTAATTTCAAAATTACATAAGCATCAAAATTTTGAGGCATGAAAAATCAGATTATAGAACAAAAACAAAAAATATTTCTGTTGCAAAATATATAAGAATAAATATAAAGAATTCAATCTAGTCTCAATATATATTCATAAATTTCAAAACTAATTGGGTTTATCATTTAGTTTTTTAACCTCTCGCAAATTGGTCTAAGACCTGGAAGATGAAGAAAATAGTTGATTAATGAATGAGAGTTGTAACATAGGATTTATTTTATTAGTAGAATCTCAATTTTGCAGCAATGGTATTCTTTTGTATCAATTAGCTATCATAAATTTAGATGTTGTGTATTTACTTATCTGCAATTTGCATACTTGTCAGCTTTGTTTATAATCAAAGGACACTGATTTTCTTACCTGGTAGTGGTACTGGATACTTTAGCTGATGATAGGAGCAGTGCTATATGGTGCTGGCCAAAATTGACCATAAGTTCATTGCTATACACACACACACACACACACACACACACACACACACACACACACACACACACACACATAAGGGGTAGATAAATGTCTTCTATCCATGTCTCAAATGGAGAACAATTATACCCCCTCCCCCTTTTTTCTGGCTATAAGAACACTGGTTATTTGCAAGATAGTACTCTATACCAGTATTCTTGTAGATCAATATTGAAAAAATCAATAAGAAACTCCCACTCATGTAATTCTTCCATTTTATTTAGTGCTTTTTTTTCTTCTCCGAAACATAATGTCAAATTTGTTTGAGTTCACATAGTTATTTCCTACATTTTAAAAGGCTAAAAAAACAGTATACCCAGAAATAAAAGACATTAAAAAAAGGAACTTTTAAAAGACCATCAAAGAAAAAGATCCGCTAAGTCGAAAGTTTTACTAACAGCTTTGCACCAAGAGGCCACTTTCTTTTTCCTTAATTCCTCAGTCATTAAGGGGCGGAAAACATTAGCATTCTTCAACTTGTCCTTAGTATTGAAAAGATAATCTTCTTTCCAAATCCCAATAGCTAATCCTACAGTATAGGCTGCTCCAAGTGTTGTTGTCTCTATGTCAGTAGGTCTAATTGCTGGACATCCCACCAAATATGCTTGTAGAACATTATTAACAAAAATTTATCAGTTATGTGAAAAGTAAAAGAGGTTTTGCATCAACCTATGAACATGAACACTTCAGTAACAATTAACAGTAAAGAAGAATAACAAACCAGAAATCATATAATGAATGTTATTGTCAGGGGAAAAGTAACATGATCATTAACAAAATTAAAAAAAGAGATCCATAGAAAATAATATGAAATTAGTCCAAACCTAAATTTGCATCAGCAGGTTGTTTATAGCTGCCCCATCATCCACTCTAAGCAAAAAATTCTTTCGAGATTCACTTTCTCCTGAATCTTTATGCATTGAATCCAAGACATCTTTCACTTGGAAACACATGCTCTCGAGCGTAGCTCGAGCAATGTGAGCTTTGCTTGTAAACCTTGTTATTCCAATACAAACGCTACGAGCATCCTCACGCCACCATGGAGCAAACAATCCATTAAAAGCAGGAACAAAGTAAACCCCACCAGTGGATTCAACCTGTAATGCCATCTCCTCTATCTTTGAAGCACTAGAAATGATGCCAAGACTGTCTCTAAGCCACTGCACTGCATCTCCGGTGATAGCAACTAATCCTTTCAATGCATAATTGGTTGGAGCATTTAGGCAAAGTTAGAACTTGTTTTGTGCATCATATGGTTTCCTTAAGAACACTGGAGTTCATCCATTCCACACTGGTAGCATTGTCTATAGGATGGCACATGATAGTTAGACCTTGTTGGCATCTCTAATTAACTGCATCTTGGATCAAAATATCTATTTATTTATAGATAGATATGCTGCAACCAGCATACCCCCACTCACTATTCAGCATGCCCTCAGCTTGAATAAAATATGAAAACTCCCAAAGTTCCAAAATCAAAGTACTACATCAACAGAAAACAAAAGATTGCATATCTTCCCCTCTATGCAAACACTTTCTTGAGAACCACTATTGGCAAGTAAGCTCTTGATCTTCTTTGCTTTCCTATAATGTTCTGCTTCAGCATATTTACCATTTCTTTCCAAACCGGTTAATAGTCCATCATAAGTACCTAACACAGGACAAAATTCTTTGCTGCACATGATTTTGTGTATCTCAAGTGCCTCGTTAACTCTTCTAACAGAGAAGTAAACACTAATTAAAGCAGTATAGGTAGCACTGCACTTATGGTTATCAGGTAATAAGTTGAAAATCTTCATGGCCAAAGAGTGCTTCCTAGCATAACCAAGCCTAAAGATCAAAAGTGAAGCCAAATAGATTCCAAGAGAATGCCCAGCTCTAGTCATTTTCTCAACAATTTCCACCAGCTTTGAAAACATATTTGATCTGATCAACAAGCCATTAAGTAAAGATATCTTGTTCTCTCGATACTTATTCCCATTGTAACACTGTACTTGAAAGCCAACAAAGCACCTTCAGGTCGGCAATGACTACAATTTACCTCAATAATGGTTGATACAACCTTATGATCTTAAGATATTTTGTGTTCCTCACAGTTGACATAGTTAAGGCAAGAGACACCACATGCACATCACTTTCTACCACGTGCCAATAAAGAATTGTCTAGTTTGTATGCATTGAACTTGGCTTACACATTTGTTATTCCATTCTAGTTCATAGGTTCCTATGGTTGGAAAATTTGATGTTTTTCTCTTATCTATATGTTAGTCATTTCTATAGAAACATATTGAACCCTTATTTGCTACAACATAAGCTCGGAGACCATTATCATTTTTCTGTTTGCCTCATCATTGACGATATTCATTGTTGGAGACTATTGATACTGAGCATTATCACAGGTACGAATGCAAAACATACTTTTCTTGGCCTGGTTTATGTTAGAGTCCTTTTTTACATTGTTTTATGTGATTAATGACTATTGTTGTGCATATAGTTAATGTTTATCATAAGTGAACCTTAGATTCCCATTTGAGATTCAATACAATGATTCTTGCGGATAGTTTGCATTAATTGTTGAATTGAATCTTGAATTGTCCGTTTGGACAGTTTGGGGAGACTCATATTTTTATGGTAGAGTCATGCGTTAAGGTTAAGATTTCTTTGTTAAATTTGATGAAATTTTGGTACAATGCATTTCTATTGTTCTCTGAGTGCATACTTGATTATCGGGGAATTAATCTCACCGATTTCATGTCGTGTACTTGGAGACCAATGCGAAATGCTGCCAAAATTTTGTCAATTTAACACAAGAGACTTAACCTTGACGTATGAAGCTACCATAAAAAAAGGTCTTCTTGAATGGGTTAGGGCCACACCTATAATGAAAAAGTGAGATTTTGATGCATGGAATAACTTTGTGAGTATCACGGAGTTATTATTTAGATGGATTGAAGTTGGATGAATGAAAGTCGCATTAGCCATGCATATGAGGAAGACGTTGATCAGTTCTTGCAATTTGCTTCTGAAAGAAGTTGACTGGATGAGGACGAAAAATATTTTTGTCCTTGCATCAATTGTTTGAACAGGAGACGACAAATGCTAGACAAAATACGGGAGCATCTATTGTGTGATGGGATTAAGAAGAATTACACCACGTGGATATGGCATGGTGAATTGACAAACATGCAGAAGGGGTCTCAATCTGAACCATTTGATGTAGAAATGGGAGATCGCTTACAGGATATGATTCATGATCTTGGACAAGAGTCTTTTCAGCAACCACATGCCCTTATGTATGATACATTGCAAACTGATTCAAAGAAGCCTTTGTATCTGGGGTGCAAGAATTCTTTGACGTTGTTGTCAGCAGTGTTAAGTCTTGTTAATGTGAAGGCTAGATATGGGTGGAGTGACAAAAGCATTAGTTCACTGCTTCAAGTTGTGCACGATATGCTTCCAGAGGAAAACATGTTGCCTAAAAGTTACTATCAAGCCAAGAAGATATTGTGTCCAATGGGTATAGAGTATCAAAAGATTCATGCTTGCCCGAATGATTGCATATTGTACAGACATGAATTTCAAGAAATGCCTAAATGCCCTAGGTGTGGGGTATCATGGTACAAAGTGAAGGATGATGACGACTGTAGTAGTGACGAAAACTCAAAGAAGGGCCCCCCAGCGAAGGTGTTATGGTATCTTCCCATCATTTCAAGGTTTAAGCATATGTTTGCTAACGGAGACGATGTCAAAGACCTTACATGGCATACAAATGGGAGAAACTACGATGGAATGCTTTGTCATCCGGCTGATTCCTTGCAGTTGAAGAAGATTGATAGTTTGTATCCGGATTTCGGCTAAGAGGCAAGAAATCTTAGGCTTGGACTAGCTAGTGATGGAATGAATCCATATGACAGTTTAAGCACTCAACACAGTTCATGGCCAGTTTTGCTAGTAATTTACAATTTGCCTCCTTGGTTGTGCATGAAGCAAAAATACATGATGTTGTCTATGATGATATTGGGCCCAAGACAATCAGGAAATGACATTGATGTTTATCTAAGTCCGTTGATTGAAGACTTGAGAAAGTTTTGGGACGAGGGGGTTTTAGTGTTTGATGGGTTTCAGAATGAGACTTTTCAAATGTGTGCAATGCTTTTTTGTACCATTAATGACTTTCCAGCATATGGGAATTTGAGCGGTTACAATGTTAAGGGCCATCGTGCATGCCCCATCTGTGAAGAAGACACAAGCTTCATACAACTGAAACATGGTAGAAAAATAGTGTACACAAGGCATCAACGTTTTCTAAAACCTCATCCCCCTTACAGGCGATTGAAAAAACATTTAATGGAAGTCAAGAGCATGAAACTGCGCCGATACCATTAACTGGTGACCAGGTCTTCTAGTGGATTCAACACCTGAATACTATATTTGGAAAGACCCAAAAGAAGGAAAAAAATAAGACTTACATATGGAAGAGGTTGATTTTGTTTGATCTTGCGTACTGGTCTGACCTAGATGTTAGACATTGTATTGATGTTATGCATGTGGAGAAAAATGTATGTGATAGTGTCATTGGGATGCTCCTTAACATTCAAGGCAAGATGAAAGATGGTTAGAATACTCGTTAAGATCTAGCGGAGATGGGTATACGATCACAGTTGCATCCAAGGTCTAATGGTAAAAAAATATACTTGCCTCCAGCTTGTCATACTTTGTCCAAAAAGGAGAAGATCAGTTTTTGTCAATATCTGTGTGGATCAAAGTCCCACAAGGATACTCTTCAAATATTAAGAGCCTTGTGCAGTTGAAGGATCTTAAGTTGGTAGGGTTAAAGTCTAATGATTGTCACATCTTGATGCAACAATTGTTAGCCGTGGCCATATGAGACACTTTTCCTAACAAAGTCAGACTTGCCAAAACTCGGCTATGCTTTTTCTTCAATGCCATATGTAGCAAAGTCCTTAATCCTGTGAAGTTAGATGAGCTGGAAAACAAGGCTGCTATTATATCGTGTTAGTTGGAGATGTATTTTCCTCCTGCTTTCTTTGACATCATGGTTCACTTAATTGTCCATCTGGTCAGAGAAATCAAATGTTGTGATCCTGTTTTTTGCGATGGATGTACCCGGTTGAGCGATACATGAAGATCTTAAAAGGGTATACCAAGAATCTACATCGTCCGAAAGAATCTATTGTTGAAAGGTACATTGCAAAAAAAGCCATTAATTTTGTTTAGACCACATTGAAAAAGCTAAACCTGTTAGGCTTCGCGAGTCTTGGCATGAAGAAAGAGTAGGAGGTAAGGGTTCAAGAGGACTGCATGTTATCACTCCAACTATAGAAGATTTTCAACAAGCTCACTTGTATGTGTTGAATAATAGTAATGAAGTTTTGCCATACATACTTCACCATGAAGGTTTAGTGAAAGAAAGTAATCCAAAAATGTCAAAGAATTGGGCCTTGAAAAAGCATAACAAGACTTTCCTAGATTGGTTTAAAGATACAATCTTTGTTGATGATAATGCTTCTAAAACGTTAAGAAAGCTAGCATATGGGCCTAAAAGGAATGTTATAACTTGGCAAGGATACGATATAAACAAGTATTCCTTTTATACAAAAGCACAAGACGAGAAAAATACAATGCAAAATAGTGGGGTCACCCTAAGGACTGAATCTCAACACTTCGGTAGTGTACATGATGACAATTCCCATGTAGCTTTCATCCCTTACTTTGGTTTCATTGAAGAAATTTGGGAGCTTAACTATGTCAAATTTACTGTCTGTGTTTTCAAATGTAAATGGGTTGACTGCAACACCAGTGTGCGGACCGAGGATGTAGGATTTACGTTGGTAGATCTAAAGAAACTCGCTTACCAAAATGACCCTTTCATCATGGCAGAACAAGCTAAACAGGTATTTTATGTTCAAGACCCTTGTGATGAAGGGTGGTCAGTGGTTCTACATGGGAAAACAATTGGTGTTAATGTTGAAGATGATGATTCATACATTGATACTTATGTTAGTCCTTTATCCACATAAATGTCGCCTAACATCATCGGAGAAGAAGAAGCTAACGACGTTCATGTTAATCGTAATAATCATGATGAAGGAGAATTAATTAACATCATCTAATGTAATTTTCTTATTATGTATTTCATTTCAGTCCATTCATTTACATAACTTATTCAGTTTTGTGATAATGTTAATTAACTAATGTTTTTTCTTTACAGGCAAATGGCTACACCACCCAACTCTCCTCTTCCTCCTCCTCCTCCTACTGGTGCAGCATCACAGTCGCCATCTACCTTGAAGCAAACAAGAAAAGCCACACGGCTAAGATCATTAGCGACTATACCAGTTGGGATAGAGAGATCGCTGGTCCATGTCAATCTTGCGACCGGGAAGGCCGACGATCCCCACAGAAATAAGTGAAGAACATATTTGGGGATCGTCGCTCGTGATAAGGTGGATGTCACATACGAGAATTGGAAACAAGTCCCTACTGCTCAGAAGGATTTGATATGGTAGGATATTAAGGTATTTTAGTTAAATCTTTCATTTTATTCATTGATAATCAAATTGTAATTTAGTAACAATAAAATGTAATTTTTTCTTTGTCAGGCTGAATTTGATATCCCTAAAGCATATGATTTGAGGACAAAAAAGAAAATACTTCAGACTGTGGGGGAGCCCTGGAGACAATTCAAGTCTGATTTGACGTCGAAATGGGCACTTGCAGCCGACAAGGAAAGTGTCGACGACACTGTATGCGAAAAGTACGACATTAGCAAGGAGAAGTAGGCCCAATTTTGTCAGACATGCAGAGACCCTTCCTGGGAGGTAAGTTTGTGATTTTCATTGTTTTAAACTGTAAATTAACTTACAGTTATACATTGTAATGATTACTTTCAATAATGTTTAATTTCTATAGGATGTGCGCAATAAGGCACACGCCATCCAAAAACAAAACATTGCCCCTCACGTGTTGTCTCGTGAGGGTTATGAATATTTAGAAAACAAGTTGATGGATGAGAAGAGAAAGAAAAAACTGGAAGAAGCTGCTCAATCCAGAAGCATTGACACCGTGATTAATCCTCCATCTCCCATCAGACGACACGTGAAATGGAAGATGGCCCGCACCAAGAAAACTGGGCAAATAACGTCTGAGACAGCAAAGGAAATTGCTGAGAAGATTGTAAGTCATTTTCAATTATTAATTGCAATTATTTATGTTTATTATGTGATTAACTAAACCAATAAATGTGTTCTTTGTAGGATTCATTAGAGGAGCAGGCATCACAGGGTTCCTTTGTCACCCATGGACGTCAGGATGTACTGACTGCTGCCATTGGGCAACCAGAATACCCTGGTCGTGTGCGTGCTGCTGGAGTCGGTGTCACGATCAAGCAATACTTTTGACCGGCTCCAAGGACCTCCCGCACGTCTTCCTCCATGGCTCCCAAAGACCTAGAGCAACTAATGCAACAAATTAGGGACCAGCTATAGGAGTTGATCACAAAAAAAGTGACTCGACAGCTAATGTTATCCTTCAGCCAAATGTAGTCCCAGTTTCATTCGCAGATGCAATCACAGGGACTTGCACTGCCTCCTAAGCCTAAGGTTGGCCCTTCAGCTGCTCGTGTCAACACAAAGGAGAGTTGTGTTGGTCCCTCCGGGAACGATCCAGACACGGGTGACTCAGACAAATGCGAGTTGTACATCGAAGAAAATCCTCCCCACCTGGTTGCCCTAGGAAGATTTTATGAGGGATCCACAACCGTTCACAACATTCCTTTGTTACATGATCAAGTCAAGGTTTGTATTGAGGAGGTTAGAGATGCAGATGCTCCCATTCCTATACCCACTGAAGAGGTTAAGTTAGTGGGGCAGGCACTTAACACCTTCCTTGCTTGGCCGACACATCTTGTCAAGCGTTTATCATAACAGGTATTTTAGTGTCATTAAATGCTTCTTTTTTCAATTAAAGGGTTCACTGTAATTAAATTATGTTAATTAACTATGTTGGATAAACGGGGTGCTATGGGACCGACAAAACCTGCAGATAGGCTGGATCATGATGTCGATGATCCCCTATATCTGATGACATTGACCATCCCACAGCTTTTTCTGAAGCCATTGTAGGTTATGTGGGATGCTACCGTGTTCGGGGTGTTTAATGAAGACTTCCCTTTGTACATAAAGCATGAAGATTTGTCTAAAATAGCACACGGTGGTCAATGTCTCAGCATCTCTGTTATACAGTTGTGGATTCTATAAGCAAATTTACATTATTGTTAATTACCTAACTTATTGTTTTAAATTCATACATAATTTACTTTGTGTTAACAACAATAGGCATATGACTAAGTCAAGTATGCGAGCGGGGAATGCTGATGTATACGGATTCCTCGAGCCACAGTCCATCCAGAGATCCGAGCAATCATAATTTGAATTAGAAAGTTACATTAAGAACTGGATGCAGAATTCAAAACAGGATGTGTACCTAGGATCCTACCTGAATGGGTAAGTTAAACTGAACAAATGAATTTAAAAAATGTATAACAGTATAATAACCTATATTGGTCTCCACTGCGGTGCACATTGGCAAATGGTTGTCATTTTGCCTAAGGAAAATATTGTCATCTGGTTTTGTTCATTGCATAATAGGCCAGACAACTACCTCAAAGGAATAATTAACAGGTCAGTAGTATTGTTTTTCAATACATTTACATTAGCATTAGTCGGGAACATCAATATTTTAATTGTACAATAAGCATCCATGTTTGTATTCAACAGTGCTTTGAAAAGACTTGACGATACTCCACAAAGTAAATCCAAGGCTAGTGCTAGGTGGATTGTTGTTAAAGTAAGTCATTTAAATAATGCTTCTACTTATATTTTAGTATTGTGTAGACTAATTTGTACTTAACGTTGAATATCTAAATTTCATAATGTTTTTAGTGTAATCGACAAAAAGGAAGCATTGAGTGTGGGTATTACGTCATGCACTGGATGTCAACTATAATCTTAGGAAGTTTCAAGAATAATTGGGAAACGGTAATTGTTTAATTCAAACAAATTTCATTTTCTTATGATTCGTATTATATTATTAACTTATATTTTATTATATCATGCAATATTTCAATGATGCTAGACCATTGGAACTTGAGAGATTGAAGGCGCTTCGCATCCAGTGGGCAAAGTATTATTTGAAAGTTAAAAATGAAACTTAGACAGTTTAGGCAATTTTGTAATTGTATTAGTTTATGTAGTTTACATTTTTTACAATTCATGTCTCCTTAACATTAAATATTCTTTTAATTCATAGTAATTAATAAATTTGTCATCAAATTTTTGGTACAAATTGCTTCAAAACAAAATAAAAAATATATGTTGTGTGGTCTGCTTTTAAACTTTGCAGGTTAATTTTGGGATTATTGAAAAAACATACAGCATATTAAAAAAAATCCTAAAAACAACATCGGTTTTATAAAAAAAACTGATGTTAACTTACAATAACAATATCGGTTTTTTAAAAAACCGATGTTAACTACCAATGTTGGTATGAACATATATACTTTTTTTGTGTAATTCTTATTATATAACATCGGTTATTTAAATAACCGATGTTGTAATTTTACGATAACATTGGTTTTTGAAAACCGATGTTAACTATAATACTTTCAACGTCGGTACTTTCAACATCGGTTAATAATTGATGTTGAAAGTCCTAAATAACCGATGTTAAAAGCTTATTTTTTAGTAGTGTATGTACCCTTTAGCATAATGAAGCTCCCTTAAAGAGGATTATATGAATGTTTGATTTTATGTTTAAATTGTTGTAGTAGGAATTTCGAGATAAATCTAACAAACCAACACAAAATGAACATAAAATAAGGTTTTGATATGTTAGCAAACTTTAGTTTGGCCTCACCAACCTTCCAGGAAGGACAAGTCTCCAAAGTCATTTCCAACCATTTCCCAATACTACTTGAAAAGGAATGATTAATTACAACCCATCAGGCCCCTAGGCCTTGAAATGAATCTTCGCATGGTTGGTTTTCTTTTGAGGATCAAACGAAAAGAAAGAGACTAGTGTAAGAGAATATGGGAATGAATTTCGTCCACTCTTTAACTCAAAATTTTAATGCTTAGATTTATGAGTCTTCTCTTCATTTATATGGTACTTAACTTTTTTGTTTCAACTCGATGTGAAACTTCACCTCACACTTGTACTCCAACAATCTCTCTCTCAAGCGTGAGTGTCTTCCGATCCACATGGTAATTTCCCCCTCAAGTAGGAATGAGAAGGTTGAATACCATATATGTGAGTGATTGTTGCCAACCCGTCACAGAGAGAAAAGAAATGCAAGCATAGGCCTCAAAGAAAAAGCAATAAAGAAAAAGGGATCTTGGAAGCACACCCCAAATGGCTAGCACTACTTCCTATGAAGCTTTTGTATTTTTATTTTTTTTCTTTTTGTTTAAACTATTCCAGATTTTTGCTGCAAAGTTGTTGCATATTTGACTTGTTGTAGCTACAGTTGTAAGAGCAAACAAAGTTGTGGTATTTGGAGCATAAGGGAAGAAAGGTACAGGAAACAAGCAAAAAGGATCTTGGCTTCATACCAAAGGGGATGCTCGTGCTAGCCTTTGCAAGTGTTGTTGTTTTGTCTTGTTTTTCATATTCTGTGATATTTGCTTTGTTTTGTATTTTTATTCTTTTTTTTCATTTCTCTTCATTTTTTAAAGACTTGTTTTGATATTTTTCTTTTTTATTATTCTCTTTTATATATATATTTTTCTTTTTTTCAATCTCACTTTTGTTTTTTTTTTGTATTATTCTTTTTATTTCCCCTTTTTCCAAACTAATTGAGTTGCAAATAGGTAAAGAAAAAAAGAAACAAAATTAGATTTTAATTTCAATGACTATTCTTTTTTCTTTTTCTTTTTTTTTTGCTAATTTTATTTTTGCTATTGTTTTTTTTCTATTTTCTTTTTAATTTTTTTTTTGTTGTTCACATTTTTTTAATTTGTCTGAACAAACTTGGATATCAACACATTAGAGAAAGGGTCCATATATAATTGTAACAGAAAATTGGTTACGATAAAACTTTAGCATGCATCTAGAGATGTCACTCGGATTTCCTTGTGCTTAACTGCAAGATATGTGGCACTTTCACTATAACACGTCAGAGGGTGGTACACATCATCTGATGATGTCATCCAAATGCTATTTAAAAAAAACATTTAAAAAAATAAAATTTTCTTCTTCTTAAATAAAATGAATGAACTTGGTCTTCATAACAAGAAAGGGGATTAGAAACAACTGCATAATCAAAATTACATTCATATAACCCGAGTGAAAAAAGCCCCTATAATGAAGAAATGGAATCAAACCATTTATCAAAATATACCCATAGCGGCCATCCATATTGGCCAATACAAGTAGTCACCAGAACAAGAACAATTGGGTCTTTGTAAGTACATTTTTCTGAGATGCCTAATACATCTGATCAAGTTTTATATATACCATGATATAATAAGATCATGGTAATGAAAACCTCAATTTATGATAAATTTTTATACATGCCATGATACAAGACAACAGTAATGAAAACTCAAATTTAGTATCTTTCATTATAGAATTGTTTCATACCTAACTTCTACCCAACAAGTTGTACATTGCAGCAAATTATGTGACTCATTATTTTCCTATTAAAAAAATCACATCTAGAAAATTGCAATATCTTCTAAAATTTAGAAAAACAAATAAACATAACAGACATTTGGAGTTTAGCAAGGTAAATCAGAGTTGAATGCAAAACATATTTAGAAAAGTTCCACTTCAACTTAACACCCCCTTAAAAAGTAACAAGAAAAAAAAAGAACAAGAAGACATCAAAGATCCCGAACTAGAACCCTCACATTGTTGTTCCAATTCCTCCAACCTAACACCAAATTTCTCCTCCCTATTCCCACCCTTTTTCACAAACTCCCTAATCTCCCTCTCCAAACGAACCACCCTCAACTTCGAACCTAATGTCGAACCTAAAAATGAACCTCCCCTTCTATTCTAAATCATCTCAATGAAACCCTTTAGAGCACTCTTTGCATAAATGCCTATAAGCAAAGGGTTTCTCTTGTTTTTTCTCGCAAGAACTTTCACGATCTTGTGAATATTTTCGTCGGGCCTGACTAGATCGAGATTGCAGAGGAAAACCGGAGGTGACTAGTGCTAAATTGGAGACTGAGGTGATTAGAGCAAGGCAAGTTTTATATCGCAACTTCAAAACCGTACTTTAGGGAAAACATGATTCACAATAGGGTCATCGAGGATCAACAAAACAAAGTGCTTTAGTTCAACTTTCAAAAATGAATGTTTGATTTTATGTTTAAATTGTTGTAGTAGGAATTTCGAGGGACAAAACAAAGTACTTTAGGGAAAACATGATTCACAATAGGGTCATCGAGGGACATTTCTCTCACTACAAACATTATTTCACAAATCCCAATGGTGCGGATGTGTGAAAATGAGTTCCAAACTAGGTGTTTACATTTCAAAATGATCCAATGGTTAATGAATCTGGTATCATAGTTTTATTGAGACAGGTTTGGGTGTATGCAGGAAAAAGAAAGCTACATGCGAAGGACATTTCTCTCACCACATACATTATTTCGTAAATCCCAAATGGTGGAGATGTGCAAAAATGAGTTCCGAACCTGGTCTTTAAATTTTAGAATGATCGAACGGTTAACAAGTCCTAGATCGTAGGTTTACTGGGACATGTTTGAGTATATGCTAGAAAAAGGGAGGGTTTTGGGAGAGAGGAAAGGGAAAACAAATTTGAGAAAAAGAGACAGCGTAAAAACGTATCGTAAATGTAAAACTGACCAAATATGTCTCTATTTATAGTTAAGGTACTCTCAATCTATTATTTACTCTACTTTTTATTTTATTATTTTATAAAAAAAAACTTTATTTTACTTCCTATCAAATGAATAACTAAAATCACCTTTTTATTTCCTAAGAACATATATTTATTTTATTTACCTTAAAATCATTATTTTAATCAATAAAACTATTTATTTACTTACAAAAACCTTATTATTTTCCTAAAACTCTATTTATTTTTAAATAAAATCATTTTTAATTTATTTTACGAAAAATGGGATGTTACATGTAGTAGCTTGAGCATATTTGTTGCATCTAGTAGGTTGCACACTCTTTGCTAACAAGAGCGCCACACGTGTTCATGTGGTATTTTTGGACGCATTTCGTGACCTGACGCAGAGTGGAAGTTACGCATGAGGAGCTTCTGCACTGGTGCATATGTATGAGAATTTAAATGATGCATCAAAGAGCACTGCATGGGCCACTACTTTGCCTGATGATTACAATGTGTAGACCATAACAAAGCTAGTGACGGTGACGAACAATGGTCTCTTAGAAATACCTATTACATAAGGACATATACATTCAAAATATCAGAACATATTATTTTAAAATTAGACAAACATGATGGTCATGTTTTTACCTAAACAAAATGATTGGCATACACATGACCAATACATATGACGCAATGCACAGAAGAATCTGTTGGTGGTTGACTTCTAAGAGGAAAAAAATTCATGCTTTTTTGGATTGAAAGAGAAACAAGGATGACATTATACCTTGATGCAATGACATATCCCATGTTGGTTATATTCATCTACTTGTCCATGGTAACTTGCATGTAACAGTTACAATTATATTTATTTAAAGCAAATTTAGAATTAACAAAATGTAACAATAAACTTATATACCATGGATAATCCATCAACAAGTAGGGACTGGTTTAATTCCTCAAATCTGTCTATGCCACCAAGCAAGTTGATATACTCATCAGACCATTTTGTAAGTTCTTTAAGCAAATGGTTGTGCACCAATGACCATAAATCTTAACCAATACCTAATAAGGCAGCAATTGCACAATATCCACAGTTACCATTATCGTTGACATCAACAATGTTTTCAATGGAATCATGAATGCATGGATGAAATTGATCCAACATCAGCATGGCTCTTCTTTGAATTGGTTACTCAGATGATGATGCACTATGTTTGACTGAAGAATTACTATTCTGCATAGAATGTAATGCATCAACATACTCCCAGTAAGACGAATCACACTTTGTTGATCTTTGTTGCTTGGTCCTTCTTTGAATGTAATGCATCAACATCGGCATGGTCCTTCTTTGAATTGGTTGCTCAGATGATGATGTACTACGTTTGACTGAAGAATTACTATTCTGCACAAAATGTAATGCATCAACATACTCCCAGTAAGATGGGCCGCGCTTTGTTGATCTTTGTTTCTTGGTCATCAGTTTCTTCGGAGCACCTTTTTGTTTTCACATTTTTTGGAGGAGCACACATAAAATTTAGATCAGGGTAAGCAATTTCCTAAAGTTTACTCTTCAAAGTAACTTTGCCACAAACATCAAGCTCTTCAAATCGCTTGGATATGATTTTCATCTCTTCAGTTATGCTGACTTTGGGCTCAAATAACCCTTGGTCTGAAAAACTTAGCCTTCGCCAAAACATATGGATTGTCTCAAGTGGTATGGTACTAACAACATATCTAGCTAGCTCACATGCATATGGAAAACCGTGAGTAGTTTTCATGATACATCCACAACAAGAAGGGTTTTTGCCAGCATAATGTACACGCTCAAACTCAGCAACAATCTGGTTTTAAACATACCTTGATACCATACCATGTAGTCTCTTCTATAAGGTAACTTTAAAAACATGTCCAACCACATGTGTACTTGTCTCAAAAGATGCCTTAATTTTAGTGTGTTGCAGCGTGATCATGTTGTTCATGGCTTCCCAAACACTACATAGGTCTCGAAGGCTATTTGGTAGTAGTCTGCTTAAGGCCCAATGAACAAACTCAATCCTGCATATGAAATACACAACCAAGTACACAAACACAATTATTTTTATCCATTCAATTGTAAACCCTAACAACAACAAAAATTTAGAATTTTCATACTTGTTAGTTGTTGTGTTTCCTAAGTGCATCACCTTATTCGTCCAAGCTTTAACAAATCTTTCTTTGTGGGGAATCAACCATGTTTAGTTCACATAGTTAGCAAACATTAGCCATGATAAGCAAACAAATTCAAACTTCTTAAGGCACTCATCGAACTCTTGCTTAGAAGGACAATCCACCAAATTCCCCCGACCTTCCATAACATAACCCCATGCATTTTTTTTTACCAATCAGAATTTTACACTTTGCCTTAGTCAGTCGACCAGCATATGAATGTCCAACGAATGACTTCACCAATTCATGATTGTGACTCCCACAAATTAACTTCATCATCCATCCTTCACCTCCCACAACTGGTTTCCCATGTAGCTTAAAGGGACACCCATATTTTCTACTACTAGTAACTGTTCTTACCAAATATTTCTTCTTGGCCCTATATTGACCACTCCTTTCACAGCCAATTAAAACAAATGAGGTCCTTCATCTAATACCATTATTTGTATTTGATCTCATAATCACGACCACAAAACCAATTTTATAAGCAACAGATCGAACCTAATGCAGAATATAATCATGGGTAGCAAACACCTACAACACAATCCATACAAGTTTAGTCTTCAAGGGACATTCATTTAATTACTTTAATAAAAATAAATCAGATTAATACCTGAGAAGTATTGAACATATCAAAACAATCAACATGTTCTTCATTCACACCAACTTTGTCTTCATTTTGTTCATTCATATCAACTTCTTCAGACCTTATATTATCATACATCCATTGATCTTCGTCCATCTTATCAAAACATTGAAAAAATTCAATGGCAAACAAAAAACCCCTAATCACACCATAATTATACTATCATATAATTTTCACATTTGTTACTGCATTTATTAATATAATACATTAAAGTAAAAACAAAAAAAAACAAATTTATGTATAAATTATTTTCACATTAATATCACTTTCAAACTATAAACTACAACTTTCAAATGAATATTCAAACTAAAATTATTTAAAAGTTTTTAATTAACAATTCTAATTTTATCTAATTAAATAATAAAATAAATTTATAAAAATAACAAATAAATTTAAAAAACTTAGGAATTGGTAATCCATAAGAAACATACGGATTGAAATTTTGTAAGTTACATACGGATTGTCAATTTATAAGTTACAAATTGACAATTTGTAGGTAACTTACAGATTGTCAATCCGTATGTTTCTTACGGATTACCAATCTGTAAGTTATATAAAACTTACGGATTATCAGTCCATAAATTTTATATAACTTATGAATTATCAATCTATAAGTATTACGAGAAAAAATCAAATCAAGAACTTACCTTTGCCATTAATGGCCAAACCAACCACCGCCACAACCATCACTTGTCGACGAACCACCGTAAACAATGCACCTCCACCAAAGAGGACACAAGAACGAACGACAAACTCTCATGAAACACCTCTCACGAGAACGAAGGTCAAGGAAAAAAAATAAGGTTGCATGAAGAAACGTGAAGAAAGAAAGCACTGAACAAAAACTTATAACAGAGGGATATAATGGGAGTTTAAAAACATTTCTGGGTGTACCAGCAATTCTGCTGGTGCCCAAAGCAACTCCCAATATGTGGCACATTCGGTAGCCCAATACAAGAAAAATGGACCGGAAAGTTCACTTTGGTTTTAAAAACCATGAAACATAGAGATTTAAGTTATTATTTTAATGTGACTCTGGTATGTATTTTATATAATTCAATCATGTAGTACTATGTGGATTACGTAAACACATAAGCTAATCATGTTTAATTTTTTTTTAATTCAAATCTAATAACCTAATAATTAATTTTATATTTTTTATTTATTTTAATTTTTAATTTAATTTTATTAAAAGACCACTTTATCCCTTATCTTCTTAATTCAATTCCTAATTTCCTAAATATGAATGCTAGTCTTGTAATCGTGTAACTCTGAATCGTAGCCTTCGACTCTCACTGTCTCCCACAATCACGGACAGATTCACCGTGCCGCTTTCGCACCGTGGCCCTTACCTCACCACCTTCCAGTGGTGGAAAGCAGAGAAAAAAGGCAATTAGTGCATAGGTTGGTTTAAATTCTGGGTTGAGAATGAGAACATGTTGGATGGCTTTGTATCTATGTATGAATGTTTGATTGAACGATGTATAAATTACAAAAGCATTGATGTTTTTTATTTGAAGAATTCAAGTTGTTCGGCTTAAATATGATTGGACTTTTGATAAAGTATGCTTTTGAATGATGTTTTTGGGTATTTACAAATTTTAACTTTTGAAGTCACTGAAGGAGAAAATGCAGTTTAAGTAGCTTAACTTTAAACTGATTAGAATTATAGATACTGCGATTTTGAGTGTTAAGGATTCAAAGGATCTGCTATCCGCAACCTCCTCATCAACCACCTGAATTGAGCCCAGGTTGCTTAAGGCCTGGTTGATTGTGTTATGATTTTTTTTTAAATATTATTCTGTAAAATAGTTTTGAAGAACTGTTTGTTTGGTAAGTATCAAATTGAATAAATTTAGAGATAAAAAAAATAAAAATAAAATCGCTTGATAAATTTATTTTGAGAATGTGTTTTGAAACAAAATTAAAAATAGAAATAATTGTTTCCTTGTTTCTAGAATTAAAAAAAGCCAAAGTGAAAAACAGAAACACCCCGTAGCTGTTTGTGTTTTTCAGTTTTAAATTCAATTTAATTGGAAATAGTTTTAAAAATTAGCATTTAAAAATAGCTGGTTGTGTTTTTCAGTTATAAAGATTAGGGATAAAGTGATGTTTTATTAAAATATTAAGATAAAAATGAAAATAAAAAATAAAATATTAGTTATTAGATCCTCAAATTTGAATTGTAAAAAAAAAAAAAAATTTAATTGACTGATGTATCAATATAATTCATATCACGTTATAAAATACATACTGACGTGATTTATTAAAGTTACACCGAATTACTTAATTTATTTATAAACAAACCAAATATTCAGGAGCGAAGTACCATATTGAAGGCTGTAGCTAACCTATATCGGCCACCACTAAACCAAGGAAGGACCTTCATTTGCTCACCAAAATCAATCTCAATCCTTCCTTCCTTAAATATCTCGAACACAGCAAAATGCATTACGTTAAATTCGTACTGACCATATTCCTCATGTATTGCATTGGTCTATGAAAGATTGGATTTATAAAAGAAAAATTATGCGTTTTCTTTAAAAAATATATTTACAAATTATAGTTTTGATAGACTAAAAGTTTCTTGAATAATTTACAAATAAAAATTTCATAAACTAAAAGACGACTAGTAATAAGAAATATTAGAAGAATACTATCTAGCTTGTGAATCTACTCTCTTTACTCTCAATTTCATTTAAATTCTCTTTAATTAGAAGTGAACTACACTCCCCCATGCAAATATTTCCTGTTGTTAAAAATTCCCCACTTAATATTTATCTTTTCCCCCTTATCACTTTCGTGATTTCATCTCCTCCTTAATTATTCTTATCGCTTTTAATTATCCTTATATCTTTTAACATATTATTATTTTATTTAAATTTCTTTATCTCTAACCTAATTAAGTTAAAATTGCATAATTTTGACCACATTGATATTTGATAATGTCTTGAAACATATTAAAGCAACAAATTAGTATTGTATAATTGAATTTTAATTATTATTGTATTATTGAAATTTAATTTATTATGCTAAAAATTATCATATATATATATATATATATATTTAATGTTCTTACATAAATAAATTTATTAATTTTATTGAAGTTATTTGATATGTATATATACTTACTTTAATTATATGAAATGAATATTTTTTTTTAATTTTTATGATGAATAATTATAATTATAAAATTTAACTATCAAATTTAACCCGTGTTAAGTCATTATTATTATAAGAAAATATAAGAATATATATGATTATCTAATATTTCATTTATTGAATATTTTGATAATTTTTTTTTAAAAAATATATAAAAATGATTATTATTACTACTAATTATAATTGAATTGAATTTTCATTTATAAAGTAAGTGTAATTTTTTTACATTATCAATCAATTAAAAATTATCTTAAACATAAAAATTATTATTAAAATTGAAAAAGAAAATATTATTCATGTTAGATCGAATAATAATATAATATTTTTTTACAATATCATTCGAATTTAATTAAATTACTATAATAATAATAACAATAATAAGAAAAATAGTTGTCATACCTTCCTTCTAAATGCTTAACATGGAACAAAATGCATTATTTTTTTTAATTATTATTATTAATTTATTATGATCCAGGTAAAGACTCGAAAATGATTAAGAAAGAAGTGTGAGAATACGAAAGAAGGGGTTTATTGCCAAATGAAGAAGGCTCACGAGATACGCATGGGATCAGTCACATGCTAGCGCTCCTCCTTCTTCTTCTCTCTCCGGTGGTGGTGACTCGCCGGAAGACACCAACTTCCACCTTCAACGCCGCCGCTGGTGAACACCCTTCTCAAAATCTCACCTGACCCAATTCCACTTTCTCCTTTCTCTTCTCAATTTCCCATCTGGGTATCCCTGTTTCCCTCAAAGTTCTCTTCTTTTTTCGTGATTCAGAAGTGCTCAGTGATACCCTTTGTTTAGAACAATGAGAGCAGGGAAAGGGAGCCAGGAAGAGGATGAGTACGAGGAAGAAGAGTTTGGTTCTTCCAAGAAACAGGGTACTTCCTCTGCCCCTAACGCCAACAAAGGTACCTTCTTAATTTTCATTGGAAAAAAAAAACATGTTTGCGTGATTATATCTCATTCCTACGTTAATGTTAGATTCAATTATGAGGTGTTTCTTCTCAAGTTCATGTTTGAATGAATTTAGAGTTCTTGTTGTTATAGCAGATGGAAAAGCCATCGACAAGGCTAGTGCGATAAGATCGAAACATTCTGTGACCGAGCAGCGGAGAAGGAGCAAGATAAATGAGAGGTATGCCATATGTGTAACTCTTATTGATTAGACTAGTGCTGTAGTGCGTTGAGTGTTCTAGTGTGAGTTGCTTGAAAATAAACTCAGAAATTAAGTCATAGCTTATTATTGGTTTTGGTTGATTTGAAATTGAAATAATTTGTTGGTTCTCTTTAGTACAATTCTTTTTATTTAATGGATGGTGAGTGTAAAGGTGGATAGGTTTGTCAGCAGTTTTACATTGCTGTGGATCTTATCACTTCATTGCTTCAATTTTATCTTTGTCTTAACCCCTGCTGCAGAATTGGTAGTAAGCGATATTCATGCTAGTGATTGTGAAAGAGGCTACTTAAAATTTGTTGTAAAGAATGTTAAAATCTTGAAAGTCAGTTTCTTGTAAGGCTCTTCTATTATCTTTTATCCTTCTCAGATAAAAAACTTTTGATATTGAAGTCTTAAGTATTAAATGTTACGTGATAAGTTTATAATGGATTTATGAGGTCCTATGTGTTTTTTAATTAACTTAGAGAGCTTAAAATTTTAGTGCATTCAGTTGGAGTTTTGATGATTGGTAACCCTTTCCTCCAGATTCCAGATATTGAGGGATCTCATACCTCATAGTGATCAAAAGAGGGACACGGCATCATTTTTATTAGAGGTACATTTTGTAAAATAATTATATTTTTCTAGTTTAAATTGATTGAGAATATATCAAACAACCTGTCAATCTGTCATGTTTCTTTGCAGGTGATGGAGTATGTTCAGTACTTACAGGAGAAGGTACAAAAGTATGAAGGTTCATATCAAGGTTGGGGTCAAGAGCCCCTGAAGTTGATGCCATGGGTAAATTAGAAAAACCATAATGTTTTTGGGATCTTTTGCTTTTAACTGTATGCAAATCCCTTATTGTATAATACTGGTTTGCCAAAAACAATATCAAAACGGTTGTTTAGCATACAAAAATGCTGACATGAAGTTAGACAAAGCCATTATTGCAAAATGCAAATACGTTGACATGTGAGCACCTGGATGAAATGAAAATTATTAGTTAAAATTAACAGAATAGAGATATAGAGTGAAATAGAAACAGTCTTTATTTTGAATTACTTAATCATTATATTGGTCTCAACTGCAGTTTGGACTTCTATTTTTCATATATTATTTGCCAAATTGATAACAATTATTTGATTTATTATTTTTGTTGGAGATCTCACATTGTCTAGTAATATGTCCAAAATAGTGTATATAAGTGAGGGACAACTCTTACTTCATGAGCTAACTTTTGGGGTTGAGTTAGACTCAAACCTAAAATTCTAAGATGGTATCTGATGACCTGTTAGGTCACCTGTTATCAGATACCTGAGATGTCCTTGGCATAAGGGGTGTGTATTGGAGGTCTTGCATTGTCTAGTATTATAACCAAAATAGTGTAGAGCGAACTTTTGGGGTTGGTTAGGCCCAAACCCAACATTCTAAGAGTAGTGTTTTTTGATAGAGGAGTGCTAACAGCACACTCTCTAATCTAACACATATTTTATATTAGTTAAAAACTACAAAATTAAGAGACTCATTAGATAAGAAGTGAGACCTAAAGAAATTTGTGATTTTCAACAAATTTCAACCAATGGTAGAGTGTGTGTTCAAAAGAATGGATTAGAAAGTGTGTTGCTAGAATTTTTCTTTATCATAAAAGGTTCCTCTGCTGTCGTCGAATTTCTTTAACTCTGTTGCTTTTGGTTGAACTTATCAACGTAAGTACTTAACTGATAATATAGAGTAATATGTATAGTATGATGATCAACCTATTTCATTGGTTAAATTTTTTATTGTATTAGCTTGCTTACTCACTGTAATAATACAGAGAAATAGTCATTGGCGTGTCCAGAGCTTTGCTGGTCAACCTACAGCTGTAAAGAATGGTTTGGGTCCAGTATCACCTTTTCCTGTAAAGTTTGACGAAAGCAATGCTAGTATCTCTCCAACTATGCTTAGTGGCACCCAGAATACAATAGATCCTTATCAGAGCAGGGATATTGTCAACAAGACGGCTGAGAGGCAACCTGATTTAGTAAACAAGGGAATGCCTCTTCCCCTTGCTATGCATGCAAACATGTCTGTTCCTGTCAGAAGTGATGGTGTACTTGCACATCCTCTTCATGGAACTGTTTCTGATCCACAATCAACTGAATGCCCAACAACTAGTGAACCACAGAACCAACAGGATGAATTCACGGTTGAAGGAGGGACAATTAGCATCTCAAGTGCATATTCCCAAGGGTGGGTAATTGCTTAAAGTTTATTGTTGTTGTTGTTATTATTATTATTATTATTATTATTTTATTTCTGTTAGATTGTATGGCTCTGTTTATTATGGATGTTTGATAATTGATACACTTTTTATTTATCTATTCTTTTAGTTTTTTAAAGAACTTTCTTGATTTCTTCTTGTTATGGTTTTAAAAATCTAATAATGCCCGCTTTTTCTTTTGAATTTGTCCATTTTTAAAAATCTGATATTACATTTTCACAAAGATTTCAATAATGTTGTGATGTTTGACAATTGTAAGGCAACATGTATGTTGATTTTATGTTCCCTGTTTGTTACGTTTCATTCATTCTTTAGTATATGTTCATATGGAGAAGAGAACACGAGTTGGTGCTTCATCATTGTTGAGGGGAGTGAGAGATTACTAAATTGATGGATATTTACTTTTTTTTTTCTGAAAAAATAGAAAAGGGAAAAAGGTAACATTTCAAGACCGCTATTAGCTCCTGAGGAATTAGCTAAATAGCATTTGTTCCCCCAATTCTTATGCTACCTGATGGGTCTTGAATTAGGTTCTTGGTCACTGTATTGTGTGGATTACAATTTACACATCACTAATTCATGTCTTGCATCAGCAAAATGTTGGACTGCTGGGGACCACATTACTCCTTTATATACTGTCTTAAAAGTGTGAAATGTGGTTGAGATTCTGAAACCATCTGTTATTCAATTTATAAGAATTCAAATAAGTTGGCATTTTCTTAAATTGATAGTCATTGTGCCGTAATGTTGCTTGTAGTGTTTTAAAGGTTTCTAATAGTCTTGAGTAAATTAGTGTAAGCTGGTTTTAGAATGTTATTACTCATGTTGACTCCCAGCAGTACCATTTGGGACCCTCTAGATGCTTCTTCAAATGGTTTTGGATGGATACCTATATGCTAATGTCATTTAGAATATTGTTCTAGCATTTTTCTTTTTCTGTTTTTGAAGTCTTTGTCATCATTAATAACAAGTATTAAACCATTTGATGAACAGGTTGTTGAATAATCTAACTCAAGCGCTACAAAGTGCTGGTTTAGATCTGTCACAGGCTAGCATCTCAGTTCAGATTAATCTTGGGAAACGAGGAAACAAAGGACTGAGTTGTGGGACCTCTTCTCCCAAGGTATATAGTGGCATGTTGTCTTCATTAATACTTGTGTCTTTCTATTGCGAGATGTGTGTGTTTGCATTCCTGTTCCATCCAATGTAACGCCAATCCATCACCCTCCCTCCTATTTTTTTATATTCGAATGTGAGATTTTTCCGTTCAACACTGCTGGAACGGGTTTCAAAACACACCCTAAGAAGATTTCGATACCCTACCAGTGTATATAGAAATGTTGTAAACGGAAAATAATATTTTGTCCCAGACATTTTTATAAAAATATGGAAAAATTTGTGATACAAAATTAATATTTTAAATGAATTTATGGGATTCATTTGACAAATATTCTATTGATTTTGGATTTTCATTATCTAGAATTTCAACCATTAGTGTAATTGAATTTATGATTTTAATATCATTAATTCTTAATTAGAATTAGTTTTAAGACCTTATAAGTTTGAAGATCATGTATTGGAAAAAAGAATTTGTTATACTATTTCTTTTTAGCCTGCCCCGCATAATTCACAGGTTAATCGGGTTTTACCCGCGGGTATTTTAATCTCTATTAAAAAAATAAAATAGGGTGTGTGATTTTTAACAAAAAAATGGGGGTGTTTTAGTGAAACTAAAACCCCTAACCTAAGGCTCAGCTCTAATACACAGACACTAAACTAAACCTAAATCCCTTTGGCACACTCACCTCAACACTCAGACTACCTGCATCATGCACCCACCAGCCACCAGCCAGTCACCACGCCGGCACTGCCACGGCTGTTACAGCTGTTATAAGTTGGATGGTGAGAGAATAGAGGTGTCATTGTTGTAAGTCAATTTTGGGAGTGTTTGGGGACTATGGAATTACCTCATTATATCGTTCGTACTTCTGAATCACATTGATTCAGAAGGAAGGTTAACCAGACTCTTTTCATTCGATTCTTGTTCTCTAATTTCTGGTTGAACCCTATCAATTGCCTTCCCATTTTGCTGTGCTCAGGATGTAACAGAGGAGCATTAGAACTGAGACTGGTAACTAATCAATGTTAGAGTATTAATATTTGAAATTAAAAATAGGTGGGTTCTTTGATGATATGCTCGTCAATTATCTATCTGGTGATAGTTTGATTAAGTGATATCCACCAAAATCCAAAATATGCAAAATTTCAAGTACCTAGTTTGTATACTGAAGCACTGATCCTCTTTTGTTTGTGTTATGCAGCATCATGACAACCCTTCTTCAAACAATCAAACAATTGCACATTTTAGAGATGCAGGCAGTGGAGAAGACTCGGATCAAGTACAAAAAAGAATGAAAACATATAAGTGATAATTTATGTGGCATTTTCATGAGCATCCACTTGCATCCAGATTTCTCACTTGTTCTTGACGCAGCATATAACTTTTGGTTTCTGTACATCCTTCCCCATTTGTTTGACTTTTAATGGTTATTTTAAAATTATATAAACCTAGAACACAAATACACAATCATTTGTGGAGATATTGAGGCTTCTTCTGTAGGGGGCTTGTCATCTATTTTGCTTGTATGATACATATTATAATTATAATTATTCAGTATTATTGAGCTTTTGCTTGGCAATTTTATGATATGTATACTTAGTTTAGTTATTTTGAGTGCATTTGAGGATTGTCTGGGAAAAATACATTTTTGTGATATGTTTTTAGAGGCAGTTATTGGAATTTAATCTTTCTAGCTTATGCAAAATCAAACTATTTTTCTTTTGGGGTGTTTTGCTTTTCTTCCCTTGACTTTGTTTTCGGGGGCTTGACAACTTGTGCCAACGTACTAGAAACATTTGGTTTCTCCCTGGAAGAATGAATGCACCATCATTTTCATTTTTAAAGTATTACTCTTTCTTAAATAGTTCCCAAAAATTAAACAAATTATATAAATAATTTCCTAAGTATTAGAAATCATACTAGATAGTTTTCCAAATATTTAAAAATCCTTCAAATTTGTCTCTGCATGTTGGTAAAATGTCAATATAGGAACTAAATTGATGGATATTTAATACTTTAAGAATTATTTATATTATTTCATTATTTAAAGACTATTTAGGAGTGTAATACTTGAGGGACCAAATTGATGGTTAACTCCAGAATTTTGCCATTGTGGTCGACTTGGATTTAGCGAGGGATAGGTTTTTTTTTTCTTACTTTCACAATGATGTGAAACTGAATGGACGGTTGTAGATATGGGACTAGAGTTACTTTGCAAAATTGGCTGAGAAACTTCAGAGTGGCTCATCCTTTCCCAACCTTACACGTGCTTGTAAATGTGACATCATCAAAATCTTCTTACATGTGATGAAATTGTAGATGAACTGTGAGTTGAGGTCATTCCATATAACAATAGATCCTTCCATGATATTCCATCAAAATGTCCTATACAAACACACACACGTGTGTATATATATATATATATATATATATATATATATATATATATATATATATATATATATATATATATATATATATATATATATATATATATATATTTGCCTCGTGTGTTCCAATGAAGAGTATTATTGTTCTTGTGGCTCTAAGTTCCTTTGATAAGGTGCAATAGGGAGATCGAGGTTCTATGAGGCAGTTGGGAATTTCGAAAGTAATATGATAAATGATCTTATTTATGTGATCAAGTGGAGCTAGGATGTTCTTTGTAGTATCCTTTGGAGCAACTAGTGCAACTTAGAATTTACCAAAAAAAATATATCGATTTGTAAGGCAACAAGTTAAAATCACCCTTTTAAGCATCAATGTTCAAAATATAAGTTTAAGATCAAAAGGCCGAATGAGAGAGATTGATTACACAAATGATACTTTCATCCCTCACAACAGAATGGACTACACCTTCACGTGTCAGCACAGCAAATATTATACATAAATACATAAATTAAGGGAAATTCAAGCCTAACAAGGCTAATATCAAAGATCGTGTACATGCTTAAGGATCATATAAACTGCACCTTCTTCATGACTAAGGCCAAGCACTGAGATTTGAACAAGGAGCTTGTATTACTCGTCAAAGACGTCATTTGGTATTTGTATACTGTAAAAATATGTTACCCACTTCTATTGGCGTAAGCATAATCCATAATAGCATTGTAACACCTGATGCCAACAAGGACCAAATGAGAAACGGGTTAAAAAATATCCTTTGTCAAGGACAAGTTTACCCAATGATGAACAGTCTTCTTATGAGGAGGTAAATCTTCACATCGTATCAGTAAGATAAATTGTATCCCTAAAAGCCGAGATAGGTCAAGATAATTCTCATAATCTAGCCCCTTAAGTGTTGGCAGAACTTTGACAAGAAATAACCTGAAGTTCTCATCAGCTAGCTACTGCATATTCCCTGTGATGTTGATGTTTAACTCAGTCAATGCTAAGTTTCCAAATATCAAGAAAGCTTCCCAAAATTTTGTGGCACTAAAGCTGCCAGTTAGAATTTCAAAACGGTCCCAAGCAAATTCTTTGGTATTAGCTACAGGAGAAGAGCATAAGTATCCCGTTGTGTCAATTGAGTGAGAGCCTAATTCGTTGTACGAGATATTCAACACTTTAAGTGACTTGAGCAATCTGAGGCCCCAAAGCAGTAAAGCTACCGAATTTATTATGACTCAGATTTAAGCAAGATAGAAGTTGCATGGCCTCCAACCCTGTCAAAAGATCAGTATGAGACATTTTATTTCCATTCTTAGATACAACATCAAAAGCTAAACTTTCCAAAAGTGATTAGACAAGGATACAACCTACGCTAGAGTTAGCATTAAGTATTAAAAATAAGGGCGGGGGGGGGGGGGGGGGGGGGGGGGTCATGAATCTATGGTATAGGATTAAGCGCAATGGCATACTAGAATCCATGTTGCGGACCTTACTAAAGGAATAAGCAAAGATTCTTGTATTTGAAGGGGGATAAAAGCTAAGTTACAGCTAAATTATAAGATATGCAAGTTCTACCTTCAACGGATCGAAGTTTGTTGTGGCTAAGGATTTGCACCCACAATAAATTCTCAATGGATCCTATCCGTGACAGTGATAGATTTTGTAATCGTAGACAGACATAACCAGTGACTGTTTCTGTTGCATCTTTTATAGTAATGGCAGTATGATATTAAAGAGTCCCTAGTTGAAGTTATCTGCAGAATCATAAAAAAATAGTAAGAGTAAAAAGATTTTTTTGGGGAAGAAACAGAAAATTTGCACTAGTGTTAAGTTGTAAAAATAAGCATACACCAGCGTGGCCTAGTAAAATCTTTCCAAAATCTAGTGCAATTTTATAGGAAAACCAGATGAGGGGGAAAAATCATTAAGAAAATTACAAGATTCTTGTATTTTCTAAATGGCTTTTCTTCAGTCAACTGTTTTTAATATAAAACTATAAAGTGAAAGTTTGGTTCTGAAAATATTTTCAGTTTCCACTTTTTACCCCACATCACACATGGGAATCTTAGAAAATCTTTTTCAGTCAAATACAAATAAATACATTCCTAGTCATGTTTCCTATTGTCAAATTGAAAGAAGAAGACAATCATGTGATATGCAAATACAAGAATGGAAGGTCCATTTATTCTAGCTAGCTATCATATATTCATATTCACATGAAATTTATGCTGATTGATATTCACATGAGTATTTGACATCTTTATCAACAAAAGGGAAAGGGGAACAAGATCATGTTATGATAGATATTTAATACTAAAGAAAATTATATTACTCACTTTAGTGGTATCAAACTATGCTCTTCCTTGTAGTATATAGAATGTGTTGGATCCAACTTCATCAGATCGGTATAAAGTTGGAGAACTTCTTCACTGTTAGATTTTCTTCCATCATGTTGAGATGATAACATATCAAGAGCAGTCAAAAGTTTTGCGAGTGTAAGCCTTCCGATTTTACTACAAAAAGAAAAAGGCACGATATTATCCAGAAATAAAACAAGGGAATTAAACTTCCAAGGTGTCATTTCAAACCATAAAGTTATCCATTTAACAAATCAACCTTACCATTCATTCTCTGACAAGTAGTCCTGAAAATTAGTTATTTCTTCAATAACTTCCTCAGTGCATCAATTGGAAGTTGTTGGAATATGGTGATTTTGATTAGCAGTAACAATGGAATTTGATTCTTGAAAATGATCATTTTTTTTTTTGCAAATTTGTATCCATCCATGTAGTCCTTTTTCCAACCTGTGCTTCAGTAGGTTCAATATATGAGTTTGTACAAACAATTTAAAGGAAATTTGAGAATGATCACCATAGTAATTTTTGTTTGAAGATACAGTACCCTTAGAATGTCCAATGTTGATCTCCATAGAGTAAGTTTTCAACGGTTGAAGGCTCCATATTTCCAAGGTTTAGATATACAACCCAAACCTGAGCAGTATTTGGATTGTTCATTGAAAGTGGTTTCCAACACTACCAGAAAATTTAGTTTTTACAACACTGATTTTAAGTCGGTTGATAAACAACTGCCTTAGAAAGGAATGCGGTAACATTTTTGTAAATAAATATGATTTTAGAAGATTTTTTATTGTTTTTAAAATCTCCCTCTACTCTCTCATGCCTCTCTCTATTCTCACTCTCCCTCCCACTCTCTATGCCAACCTCTCGCGTTTCTATGCTAGGGTTTCTCCATCTTTCACCTCCGTCTAATTCCCTTTCGCTCCTCCTCCTTAACCTTCGTCTTCCTCCTCGTGTGTGTGATGGATGACTTAAGTGCGTGACGATGAGCAAGTTGCGGCAGAAGCACCACACCTTCATCTTCTTCGTTCTCTCTTTCTCCACATTGAGGTGGAGAGCAATGACACCATCGACAACGCCAAGGCCAAGATCTATGTTCTTTCTCTCTCTCTCTCTCTTCCATTTCTTTGATAAGCATGGAGAACAAGATCGATTCACTTTAATATAGCCGATGTTACTTCACTTGCTTTCGTTGTTCATTTCTCTCTACATTTGCTTTGTCAGGCCTTGGATAGCGTGGAGAACGAGGTCGATTTGCTTGCCGAGTGTTGCGACAGGTCTAGATTTCTGTTTCTAAGAGTTCCTTATTTGCATTTTGTCATTTGCGTCTTTATCATAACAAGTTGATGCGCGTGTGACTATATTTTTGTGTGCTTTGATGCCTAATGTTGTTGACTGAAGCTCAGTAGATTAATATTGAGTTGCATTCACTTTTACTTCTGTAGAAAGTGCTTATATGGACGATAATTGCATTGTGTCCATGTAATTAATTATCATATATGAAACTATCACATTGTGAAGAAAGTGCTTAGTAGGACTCATACATCAATTACTACTGAAATAAGTATTCAAAAATTGAAATAAGATAATGATGTGAAAATTGACTGATTAATCATTAATCATTAATCATTTTTCATCCTGGTATATAATGTATCCTGTAGAAGCATAGTAAACGTATTCGCTCAAAGATTACCTTGGTAGGGCTTGTAAAATGCAGGCGAAGAAGAATAATGCAGTTAGGAGGTAATGAGGTATAGTTTCTATGTGTCCTGGGATTCAACATTTTAGGGGATACACTTTTTTATTCTGATGCCTTGTACCTACATGCATTTTACACACAAAGAAATCAATGTTCCATGTGCAGACAGTAAATAAAAAATAGCTATAATTATAGTAATTAGGAATAAAATAGGTTGCTCAGGGCTGTGTCTGCCTAGAGTTATGGTTCAGATTTAGGTTGTTTTTCAATCACTTAATAGGAAGTTCTTGGGATTTTAGTGGGTGATCTGGGTGAAATAGTTGGGATTTTTTTTTTATAAATTGTACAAATCAGGCAGTTCCATCATTCCATGCTAGCAAGCATAATAGAGCCGAGTATGGTTTGTGATCAAGAGATTCAATTTCTGTATTTGGTTTGGAATTTAAGCTTGTGATTCTTAATTTTGGTTTTTAGCAGTGCACCTCTATAGTCACTTGTTTATGAGTCATGTTTTGGAATTTTAAACTTTGCCTCATAGAATATCAAGTTTACATTTGAAAATTGAAATTGTCTTATTGTTCTTTCAAAGGGAATAAATTCTTTATTATGCTAGTTTGTAGATTCTTTGATAAAATTTTAGGTTCTATATGTACTGGATAGCAGAGGCTTTCAATAGTTGTAGTGCTAGCACTACTGACATTATCGGTACCTTAAAAAGGGTTAAACTAGAGCTTGAAACTACTTCACAAAGACAAGAGATTATGGCATGTTTCTTACGCGATTATCAGCTCTCCCTTGAAGAGGTTTAAATTATTGTTTTATGTCTTGAACTATGGCTTTGTGAATTAAATGAAATACATGTACTTTGTTCTTGCTTACAATTAATTGTTGATTATCAGTAGATAAATGCACTTAGAGAAGAAGAGCTGAATGGAAACTTTTTCAAGGCATTATCTCATGTCCAAGAGATTCATGACAATTGCAAAGTGTTGCTTAGGACACATCATCAGGTAATCTTCTTGTTGTCTCTATCCCCCTATATTAGGCATGCAATTCAAACCTGTTGTCTGAAATCTGAATTCTGAACCCAAAATACCTATATAATTATGAGTTTACTTGGGAATACTCTTCATCCTCTTGGGAAATATTTTCCATCCTTGACTTAAAGTCATGAGAGTTCCGCTAGCTTGCTGTTGTTGCAAAGTGGGTAATAACATTACAAAGGTGAATGTGGAAAAAGATTTACGTAAAATCTAGAATTTAGATCATTGATGGAGATATTTGTAGCAAACAAGAAGAAGGTGCACATCTTTGGAACAAAAATGAAACTTTCCTGGATGAATAGGCTCTGTATTCTTATTCAATAATTTGAAGTAATTATCCTTAATCAATGTTAATTCCGGTTGTACGAGTTTTGAAGATTTCCATTATTGACAACTCGAAATGAACAGTAAGATGTTCTATAATTAAATAGAATTAACAAATATTATTAACTTTATATTTATATTTCTCTAAGTTATAAATGACCAAAGCAACTTGGTCTTTCTATTTCTTCATGTCAATAATTATTTTGTTGCATGTTGTTTGCTTTTCTGTCACAATTTTCACCTGGATTGCACCGTACTTAGCTGTTACTTTATCAGTTTAAAATAAAATTTCATTTTTTATTAAATTAAGAAATTTCATTGCAGCGTGCTGGTTTAGAGCTGATGGATATGATGGTTGTGTATCAAGAAGAAGTTTATGTGCGCCTATGCAGGTGAAGATTCATCTACTTCAGCCTCATATGGCTAGAGCATGCATTGTATTTTATCTTTGTGAGTTACACACACACACACACACACACACACACACACACACACACACACACACACACACACACACACACACACACACACACAAACACACACACACACACACACACACACACACACACACACACACACACACACACAATATACACACACATAATCCATATTTCTAGGTGGGTTCAGGTCGAACGTAGAAAATTGGGTGACACTAACAATCCAGAAGTTAGTGAGTTTCTGAAAACTCCAGTGCGCTACCTCAAGGAAAGATCTGTCTTTTTCAAATATTGTCGAAAATAGGTAATTCTATCATGGATTTAATTAGCTTTTTTCTAAATTGACAAATCTAGTTTTTCGTGGGATTAAAATTTGGCCATCTTCCAAGGTAAATATTGAGATATTTTGTATTCTGAAGCATATTATATTGCACCATCTATTGGTGACTATGATAAAAAAATTTGCTAGTAGACCTCATCAATAATAAGATCTAAAGATTAAAAAGTTATCAACTCCAAATGATTAAAAAGTTATCAACTTGTCCAAGGATTTCAGTTACCTGTGAACTATCCTTTGAATGGAATTGGTAATGCATTAAATTGTTAGAACCTATTAAACCTCCTCTGGTCCCCACTGCTGGTGAATTTCCAATTGGACAAGAGCAACTTGCTTTAATTTCAAGGGAGCATGACACAGCTGCTCTACAACAATATGGAGGGGTATGTTGCCAATAATATATTCTCTTAACTTGGTAATGATATTATTCAGTGTCATAATTTTCAAGTGTTGCTTTTGAATCATTATCAAGTTATAGGACTATCAAATTTGTTGAAAACCAATCCTGAGAAGGGTATTCATGGTGATGATGTTGACTTACTAAAATGAAGGAATGCATTTGGTTCCAACAATTATCCTTGGAAGAAAGGAAGAAGTTTTCTGGTAATTTTAGTCATTATGAGTTTAATGATTGTACGATATTTTATGATTTATATGCTTTTTAAATGATTGGCGAACAAAAAAAATTGGAAGTGTATTACTTATAACTCTGTCAATTAATAATGCAAGCAACAAAGAAAATAATGTTAGATTTGATTTAGTTTTATTAATGTTTTATGAGAATCCGTTGGACCCAGGGCCGTGCAAGATGCAAGGAAAATTAGGCATAAGCCTATGGCTCGAAAAAAAAAAATTTTTTTTAGGCCCCTAAAATTTTTTTATTACTAACTATTAACAAATTTTAACTGATCAAAATAAAATAATTTAGAATCTCTCTCTTCCCTAAAAATTAGTCAATCAATATCATCTTTTTAAAAATTAATCAATATCACAATTAATGCCATTTAAAGTATTTTATTTATCCCAAAAAAGTAAATCCCAATTAACTTTCCTTTAACCCATCTCAATTCCCTAACTAACGTATCTCACTCTCCAGACTCCATTCTTCACGTTTTTTCATCTCCTCATCTTCTGTTCATAAAAAAAAACATCTATTCTTCTCCTTCCCTTGAATGAAATCTATTGTCTATTGATCAAACTTTGTTTTCGTGGCTTAACCTCTCTGGATTTGACATCATCTAGATTCTGAACGCCTATAAACCGCATACATCCCGGCGTCCCACATACGGAGCCTTTCATCTCCATCCCGGTGGATTGGTGGAACGATTCATTTCACATGCATGACTCTAGGTACGCAGCAATACAACACGTATCACGTAGCACCCTTGCGCCTGACATAACATCTAAACAACAAAATCTCTGTCTATTTCCAATTCCAGGTTCTATCTGTTGAATAAGTGGCCTCAGATATCTTAAGAAGGGGGGGGGGGTTTGAATTAAGATATCAGAAACTTTTCTTAATCAAAAAATTCTATTTTGATTCTATCCCAACAACCCAAGATTCCTTTTAAAAATGAACTCCTAAATAATAATGCAAATTAATCTTACTAAATAGAAATAATAAGCAATAAACAATAAAGGAGTTTAAGGAAAGAGAAAATGCAAACTCAGATTTATACTGGTTCGGCCACACCCTTGTGCCTACGTCCAGTCCCCAAGCAACCCGCTTGAGAGTTCCACTATCTTGCAAAATCCCTTTACAAGTTCTGAACCACACAAGGACAACCCTTCCTTTGTGTTTAGATTTCTTTACAATAAGAGACCCTCAGTCTCTTAATCCCTTTTGAGAAATAGAATGGAGAAAAGAATAAATCTCTCTTGAAAGAGATAGATTGTACAATTGAGCACTCAATTAATTCCTTATTGAATTGCAAGTGTATTGGCCAAGGAATTCTTAAGAGGATAAAATGATTTTGCTTTTTGAGAGGATAAGACTTTTTGTTCTGAAAAACTTTGAGCGAATTCGTGTTCCAAGTCACATATAAATAGACCTTTGATGGCCATGTAAAAACCATTTGAAAAGTTGTGACCCTTGGAAATAATTTTCTGAAAATCTCCTCTGGTAATCGGTTACCAGACTTGTGTAATCGATTACAAGCTTTAAAATTTGAATCAAAACGTTTAGTAACTGCTGGTAATCAATTACCATCCATGTGTAATCGATTACACAGTGTAAAATTTGAATTCAAATTTCTAATAGCTGTTATAAATCATTTTGGCCACTGGTAATCGATTACATCCTCTGGTAATCGATTACCAGAGAGTAAATCTCTTGAAAAAGACATTTTTGCTTAAAACTTCTTGGCCAAACCTTTTGCAGTTTCAATTTGGAATTCCCTTCCTAAAACACTAGAGATCCTCTTGATGTTTGTACCTTGTTTTCTTGGATTTTTGTCTTGAATTAAACTTGAGAAGCGCATTTTCATAAGGCATCAAAACATCACGATCATATGGCATCATCAAAACATCAAAGGCAAAGTCTTTGCTTCTACAATCTCCCCCTTTTGATGATGACAACTTAATTCATGTAATCAAGATACAAGCAATGTATATGCAAGATATAATGTCGCGTTCACTCATTTCATACTCCCCCTATGTTCTCCCCCTACTTTTTGGAATTGATGATCACTTAATCACCACTTAATCACTTGATTTCTAAGCTTCTATACCATCCCATTTCTTTCCCCCTTTGGCAACATCAAAAAGCCAAAGTGCGTGGCAATCAACACAAGATGATATAACTAAAGTTTACACCATCAATCATAAGTCATAACCAAATATAAGACGATCATCCATAAGTTAAAACCAAATATAATCCAAGCATAAATAAGTCATAACCAAATATAATCCAAGCATAAAAGACTAAGTGCCAATTATCGAAAGATTACGAAAGTTCAGAAAATGATAACTAAAAAGCATAGCCAAATACACGACTTATAATAAAAGATAATAACATCCTAAAAACTAAGATGGTGGTGGAAGGTCAAAGCTCCGACGAAGATAAGTGACATCCTCTTCAAGCTGGGTGATGCGGGTATCCATGCCTTCAAAGCGACCATCTAAGGAATCGAATCATTCACCAACATAAGTGCGGAGACCCCGTAACTCCGAAAGAACTTCAGTCATAAGGGCTGAGGAATCATCTCGCTGAGGAGGAGGAGAAGGAGTATGCTCGTCTTGTGGAGGTAGCGCGTCCTTCTTTAGCCATTGACCATCACGATCCTTACGGTAACCAAATGAAGTGACTGCACCAGCACCTATAGGAAAGGAACGCTTGACTTGAAAAAAAGGTTCATCATCAAGAGGAATTAGAAAATGACGGAGAAAAAGGGTGACCAATTGAGGATATGGAAGAGGTGCATTGGCCCATAATGCCTTATGCATTCAGTACCTAACCAAGTGGGCCTAGTCGATCTGACGACCGGTAAGGAAAGCCAACATCAAAATCAAGTCCTCCTCAGAGGCTTGAGCCAAATTAGAAGAATGGGGAAGCAAAATTCTAACGATAATATAGTGCATGATGCGACAATCAAAGGTTAATGATCCGACCAGTAATCTACTAGTCATTTCAGCCTGCTCATTACAAACCATACGACGAGCATCATGACTAGAATAGTCGAACTTCTAGTCATCAACAATGGTTCCTTCAAAAGGTGCACCTTGACTGGGTAATTTAGTCAATGAAAAAAACAGAGATTGATCAATGATCATAGAAATACCATGCACCTCAGAAGAAATAATACCATCCTGAATTTTTAAATTATTGTAAAAGACTTTAACAAGTTCAGGATAGTAAGGCAATTTTAAGGACATAAAATCAACCAATCCAGAGTTTTGAAACACTTGATAACAGTCAAATGTCTCATCATTAAACAAATCTGTGTCTAGGTACTTAGGGTCTAAGATGATCCTAGAAGAAAATTGAGAGTTGTACCGTAGATGTTGATCATCTGAAAAAAATAGAGTAGATGATCTTGGAGATGATAAGGAAGGATGAATTGGTGTTGTGGGTGCTTCAGATGGTCCGTGGTGGCGATGGCCAGCAACAGCGGTGGTGGAAGATGTTCCCTTTCGCTTCTTCGATGATTCTGCCACTTGATGAAGTTTTAGTGAATTTCAATTGGTGGAATTGAAAGAGGAGTGAAAATGATGAAGATTGAGCTTTGTGGGACGTGATTTGGTTAAAAATTGAGGGAGTTATGAAGATTTGAAGATTTAGGGAAAATGAGGCACGTAGGGAGAAGTGTGGTTGCGCAGCACCACTGAATTTCATGAGTATTTATAGAAGAGGATGTTATGTAATCGATTACAAGGTTTGGTAATCGATTACAGGAGCATTTAACCTTCTGGTAATCGATTACAGGCTGTTGTAATCGATTAAAGACTATTTGTTCTTGTGTAATCGATTACATGTTATGGTTATTGATTACCAAAACAATATCTTGGCTGTTTCATCAAAGAATATATACTTCTATGCTAAAAACATCTATCTATATCAATTATCAATACTAATACTTATTTATTTCAATCAAACAAGTATTAATCACACAATTAACACACCAATCAAACATAATCAACATCATAGAATCAAAAATCAATCAATCATGAAATATTAATATTTCAATCAACCAATCAATCCTTAGTTATCCAAATCACTAATATCTAAGAGACCTAATTGGGGAGAGGTTTTGTGAAAATATCAGCAAGTTGATTCTTTGTATCTACAAACTCTAACACACAATCTCCCTTCAAAACATGATCTCTTAGGAAATGATGTCTGATTTCTATATGTTTGGTTCTAGAATGTTGAACTGGATTTTTGGATAGAATGATTGCACTGGTATTGTCACACCTAATTGGTATATGATCAAGAAGGATTTCATAGTCAGATAGTTGTTTCTTCATCCATAAAATTTGGGCACAACAACTACCAACAAAAATATATTCCGCTTCAGTAGTAGATAAAGCAACACTATTTTGTTTCTTACTATGCCATGATACAAGAGCAGATCCAATAAATTGACATGTCCCACTTGTGCTCTTTCTATCAGTCTTGGATCCGGCAAAGTCAGAATCAAAGTATCCTATTAAGTTACATGTTGAGTTCTTAGGATACCATAACCCTAAATTGATTATTCCTACTAGGTATCTTATGATCCTTTTTACTGCACTCAAATGTGGTTGTTTGGGGTTGGATTGGAACCTAGCACACATGCATACACTAAACATGATATCTGGTCTACTAGCAGATAAATAGAGAAGAGATCCAATCATACCTCGATATTGTTTCATGTCTATAGACTGACCGGATTCATCTTTATCTAAATAACAACCAGTACTCATAGGTGTAGCCATGTGCCTTGCACTTTCCATGTCAAATCTTTTGATCAATTCTTTGCAGTATTTTGCTTGATTGACAAATATACCTTCTTTAGTTTGCTTGATTTGTGACCCCAGGAAGTAATTTAGTTCTCCCATCATTGACATCTCAAATTCGCTTTGCATATGAAGAGAAAACTCCTTGCACAATGAATCATTAGTGGATCCAAAGATTATATTATCAACATATATTTGAACCAATAGAATATCATCATACTTTCTCTTTATAAGTGTGGTATCCACTTTTCCTCTAGAAAAATCTTTTTCTAAAAGAAATTTGCTTAGACGTTCATACCATGCCCTAGGGGCTTGTTTCAAACCATATAAAGCCTTTTTCAATCTATAAACATGATTTGGCTTATCTGATATTTCAAAACCTAGAGGTTGTTCAACATATACTTCTTGAATTAAGCCATTTAGAAAAGAACTTTTAACATCCATTTGATACAGTTTAAAATTCATTATAGATGCATAGGCTAAAAGCATTCTAATGGCTTCTAATCTTGCAACTAGAGCATATGTTTCTTCATAATCTATACCTTCTTCTTGATTGTATCCTTTTGCAACTAATCTAGCCTTATTCCTAATGATTATGCCATGTTCATCTAACTTATTCCTAAATACCCATTTTGTTCCTATGATGGGGTAGTTTTCAAGTTTCTCTACTAGTTCCCACACATTGTTTCTTTCAAACTGATTTAGTTCTTCTTGCATAGCAACTATCCAATGATCATCTATTATGGCTTCATTTATATTTTTAGGTTCAACCATAGACACAAAAGCCATATTATTGCATAAATCTTTAAGAGAATGTCTAGTTGTTACCCCTTTTGAGATATCACCAATAATGTTGTCAAGGGGGTGATCTTTTGAAGCTTTCCATTATTTTGAAAGTTCATCATTTGATTTGGCTTCTTCTGGAGAATCTTCATTGCTTCCTTTCCCTTTTCCTTTAGAATCTTGTCCATGAATATGCATTTGTTCTAAAGATTCTGCAACATCATCTAAAATATCCTTTCTTGGAGAAATAGCATTAGACTCATCAAAGGAAACATGAATAGATTCTTCAATAGTCATAGTTCTTTTATTATATATTCTATAAGCTTTACTATGCAAGGAATAACCAAGGAAAATTCCTTCATCTGACTTGGCATCAAATTTTCCTAAGTTATCCTTTCCATTGTTTAATACAAAGCATTTGCAACCAAAAACATGTAGATGTGAGATGTTTGGTTTCCTACCATTGAACAATTCGTATGGAGTTTTCTTTAAGATAGGTCTTATTAAAGCCCTATTCATAATATAACATGCAGTATTAACGGCTTCAGCCCAAAAATATTTTGGAAGAGAAGTATCATTCAATAAGGTTCTAGCAATTTCTTCCAAAGACCTATTTTTCCTTTCAACAACTCCAATTTGTTGAGGGGTTCTAGGTGCCGAAAAATTATGTTCAATACCATGATTTTCACAAAATAAATCAAATTCTTTATTTTCAAACTCACCCCCATGATCACTCCTAATAGATATAATTTTGAGATTTTTCTTATTTTGAATAACTTTTGCAAGTTTCCTAAATGCTTGAAATGCATCATTCTTATGAGTGATAAATAATGTCCAAGTGTATCTAGAGTAGTCATCAACTATAACAAAGGCATAGTAACTTCCTCCAAGACTCATAATTCTAGAAGGGCCAAACAAATCCATGTGTAGTAATTGTAAAGTTGAGTAGTTGAAACAATGTTTTTGGATTTGAATGAAACTCTAGTTTGTTTTCCTTTTTGACATACATCACATAGTCTATCTTTTTCAAATTTTAGTTTTGGAAAACCAACAACTAAATCTTTTGAAATTAATTTATTTAAATGTTCCATGTTTATGTGAGCAATATGTTTATGCCATAGCCATGGATCATCATCTTTGCTAAGAAAACATTTATTATTATCTAGTTTTTGGCTTAAATCTATCATATAAACATTGTTAACTCTATACCCTATATGCTTTATATTTGTATCATGTTTATGTTCAATAAGACATTTTTGAGAATCAAATGATACTAGATAGCCCTTATCACATAATTGACTAACACTAAGCAAGTTGTGCTTAAGGCCTTCAACAAGTAGAATATTTTCGATGAAGTTTTAAGAATTCGTACCTATTTTTCCAACTCCAAGAATTGTACCTTTGTTGTTATCACCATAAGTAACATGCCCACTTTTCTTAGGAGAGATATGTGCGAAATTTGATGAATCTCCCGTCATATGCTTTGAACAACCGCTATCTATATACCATTTCTTCTTCAAAGATACCTACATAATCAAGTTTGTGACTTAGGTACCCAAACTTTACTGGGACCTTGTGTGTTAGTATTGACTAAAGATCCTTTTGGGACCCATATCATTTTGATATTGTTGCAATTTTTCTTAAAATAACACGTAGATGTGCCATGCCCTTTTCTTACACAATAAAAACATGAGATGAAAGGAGAATTGTACTTTTGTGAGAAAGAAAAGAAACTTTTGTAAAACTTTTGTTGTTTTTCTGGTTTGTATCCAATTCCTGCTTTATCAAAAATATATCTTTGATTTCCTAATATAACATCTAGGCCTATTTATAGAGTTTCCTTCAGGGAATAAGAAGTTTGCTGAGGCCATTATTCTTTTGCTTCTAAACTTTATACAAGAATGAAGCTCTGATATTGCTGGTTGAACAAGTCGCCTCAGATATCTTAAGAAGGGGGAGGGGGAGGTTGAATTAAGATATCACAAACTTTTCTTAATCAAAAAATTCTATTTTGATTCTATCCCAACAACCCAAGATTCCTTTTAAAAATGAACTCCTAAATAATAATGCAAATTAATCTTACTAAATAGAAATAATAAGAAATAAACAATAAAGGAGTTTAAGGAAAGAGAAAATGTAAACTCAGATTTATACTGGTTCGGCCACACCCTTGTGCCTACGTCCAGTCCCCAAGCTATTTGCTTGAGAGTTATACTATCTTGCAAAATCCCTTTACAAGTTCTGAACCACACAAGGACAACTCTTCCTCTGTGTTCAAATTTCTTTACAACAAGAGACCCTCAGTCTCTTAATCCCTTTTGATAAATAGAACGAAGAAAAGAAGAAATCTCTCTTGAAAGAGATAGATTGTACAATTTAGCACTCAATTAATTTCTTATTGAATTACAAGTGTATTGGCCAAGGAATTTTAAAGAGGATAAAATGATTTTGCTTTTTGAGAGGATAAGACTTTTTGTTCTGAAAAACTTTGAGCAAATTCGTGTTCCAAGTCACATATAAATAGACCTTTGATGGCCATGTAAAAACCATTTGAAAAGTTGTGACCCTTGGAAATAATTTTCTGAAAATCTCCTCTGGTAATCGATTACCAGACTTGTGTAATCGATTACAGGCTTTAAAATTTGAATCAAAACGTTTAGTAACTGCTAGTAATCGATTACCATCCATGTGTAATCGATTACACAGTGTAAAATTTGAATTCAAATTTCTAATAGCTGTTATAAATCATTTTGGCCACTGGTAATCGATTTCCAGAGAGTAAATCTCTTGAAAAAGACATTTTTGCTTAAAACTTCTTGGCCAAACCTTTTGCAGTTTCAATTTGGAATTCCCTTCATAAACACTAGAGATCCTCTTGATGTTTGTATCTTGTATTCTTGGATTTTTGTCTTGAATTAAACTTGAGAAGCGCATTTTCATAAGGCATCAAAACATCACGATCATATGGCATCATCAAAACATCAAAGGCAAAGTCTTTGCTTCTACACTATCATTCTGTTCATCGATCATCATGTTCTATATTTTATTTTCTTTGGTTTTTTATTTGACTCCAAAAAAATTAAAGCTTTAGATGAGGATGAATTGAAAAAATATTGTATTAATCTTGAAAAGTTTTTAAGGTTTAATGAATACTCTGATATTGATGGTCTTGATTTATTTTCAGAATTGAAAGTACTAAGCGAAGTGTTAAGAGAAGAAATTAGCACACTAATAGAAGTATTGAGTTATATTAAAACTTTAGATTCTTTTCCAAATGTTTACATTGCGTATAGAATTTTATTGACAATCCCTGTAACAGTTGCTACTTCTGAAAGAAGTTTTTCAAAATTAAAATTGCTTAAATCATATCTAAAATCAACAATGTTATATGATAGATGGAATGGGTTAGCTATTTTATCTATTGAAAGTGAAGTGTTAGAATTGGTTGATTATAAAACTCTGATAAATGATTTTGTAGCTAAAAAATGTAGAAGATTAATATAAAAATTGATATTTTATATAATATACTAAGTCTCTTTAAAATTCTTGTATAAAAAAGACCCCTTTAACATTTTCGCCTTAGGCCCCAAAATGTCTGTGCATGGCCTTGGTTGGACCCATTAAATAAAATTTCAACTTGATGTACAACAGTGTAGTTTAATTTCACTCTTTGGATTGTATGAACATTCTGTGAAACCGCTATCTCCACAAATTTGGCAATCTCATTTCTTGTATAATCCATGGTTTTTTGGTGCATCTTATTCTATACATTAATAATAATAATAATAATAATAGTTGCACTTGCATGATTGTCTAACCATGGATTTTTTGTTTTTACTTTTGTGGTTATTATTATATTTTATGAGTCAATATTTTCTTTAGGTCCTTCAAAGAAAGACGGAAGAAGTTGCAATGGCCACCAAGAGGTTAAAGGAGGTTTATTTTTAGCACAACCAAGACACTTCAGGTTTGGTTTCTTTTTAGCACAGCTTATGCTCACTTTTAATGATTGACATGTCCTCTTGCATGAGACATGGGGAAGTTTATTGGATCATTTGAAATGGATAATAAGTTTGAATTGATTCTTTAGAGCAATGAGAAGTCCAATAATAATAATAATAATAATAATAATACTTTATATGTATAAATTATCCAATTATATATAGGTTACATAATTAAGAAGCCTATGTGTCTCTATAGGTTCTAGCTAGTCAACATTTCTCATGAGCTGTAGTTAGGGACATGTGTTATGAAGGAGGTCAATTATTTGCATAGTACGTTAAAATTAAAGAACGAAAACAAAGCTTTTATATTGTTATGTTTCTTTAAATAATTTAATTATTGTTATTATTATTATTTGGGACTTTGTATCATCATATGTAAATACATTTACTTTGTAGGTAAGATACTAATTAGTTTCCTTGCCTTTTTTCTATTTTTGTAAATTATTTTTTTTTAAAATAAAACATTCTAAGACAATTTTTTAGACAACCGTCTTAGAAAGTATATATTCTAAGACGGCTATTAGCTAAAAACCATCTTAGAATGTTTTAGAAGGACAATCTTCTAAGACTGTTCTTAGTTAACAACTGTCTTAGAAGGGTATCCTTTTTTAAGACGTTTTTATGGAATCATCGTCGAAAGTCTTGACTTTCAACGATGTTGGCTTCAAAGACGGTTCAAAACCATCTTTAAAAGTGGTTTAGAACCGTTGTTGTAGGGTCTTTTTGCAGTAGTGCAAACAAGTTCCTCCTTTAGAAGTTCAGATTTAATAGCCACTGTGGATGAGTTTATTCCTTCGACAACCTGATTGAAATAAAGAATGTACCACTCCATTTTTTTGTAAAAATTTATTAAAAGGGTTTTTAATTAAAATAAATGACTTTTTATTTAAATAAAAATAGAGGTTAGGAATAAATAATATATGTGAGTTTTTAGAAAATAAGAGAGAGGTTTATTTATCCATTTTTTATTTATTTAATAGAGAAAAAAGAGTGTTCTTTTATAATCAATAAAGTAAACTAGAAAAATAGGAATAAAAACTAAGTCCTTAGATTTCTTACTATATAAGTGAGCTTTTAACCCTCAAAGTAGTTTTAAAAAGCATTTTCTATGTTCTCTGACGTTCAAGAATCCTAATAGAACAACCGGAGGAGGATTTCTAGAGAGTATCGGAAATGGCACCATTGCTAACGGAGAATGCTTGAGTGATTAAATCAAGGTAAGGAATGGGTTACTCATGCTTGGGGATTAGAATGAAGATGTGTAGGGATCCCTAAAGGATCAATTTTGGGCTATTTTATGAAGTTAAATTCTGTTCTTATGCTTTTATTTGTGAATTGACTGTGTTTGACGGACCAATTGATGTCTCGATGCGAAATTGTTATGAAATTAATATGTTCTTGTGTTGAGTGTGAAGCCTAGAAATCGAGGCTTTTTTCTAATTAACCTGAATTGATGACATTAAGTAAGAGGGGTTTACCGTAAGGGGAAGTGAGTTTTCTCTTTTCCTTCTCTTGAGTAAAAGAAGGATAAATTAAATAAAGTTATAGAAATTATTGCTTAACAATAATTACTTTTGCTACACTTCAATTTAATTGTTGTAGAGACTATTTTTAATTGAAAGTAATATAGGTCGATTTAATATACACGTGTTTTGTGCCATGTAAACGTTACTCCTGTGTGATGTGTATATAATTCATGAGGCGTGATAAATTGTTATATTAGGATCATGAAATTGTGATTGCGATTATGTGTAAGTGATAAATTGAGTATGTGATGAATTCTAAGATACATGTGTATTGAGATGTTGTATGTATTGAGTTATGAGCTATGCATTGTGCAATCACACCATTGTAAGACCTTTTAAGGGCGACGGGTTAATACGCGATGAGTCTTGTGATGTGCTTCACTGTGGGATAGTATCTAGTGCATACAAATCCACAAACCCTACTACAATGTCAAAATATCTCTCATATTCAAATGGTAAGAGACAAAGAGTCATTGCGTCATGTATGATGATCATTTAAGATGTGGGAAATAGGCAGGTATATATTTTGATGGAACATGGCATGTCACCATATCAAGCACCAAATAGGGTCATTTTTTAAGTCATGCAACATATACTTTCAGTTTGTTTATCTATGTGAGAATCTTATAGAATGCTTCAAAGTAGCAGTCAATTGATTATTGTTGACAATACTGAAACAATATTTGCCAAACACCCATACGGGTGTAGGCACAAAATCAAACCACCATTCTCGGCTACAATTGATCAAGCATAGATACCAGAAGAACACCTCCAAGTCTCACATGGAAAACATATAAATATATACAGTTGAAATTTAATGCTTTTTTAGAGACATGCAAACATAAGTAAAACAACTTGGGGCCAATAAGTATGAAAAACATACTTGTGTAACTCCTGTACTTAAATGAGTGGAACCATACAGAAAAGCCACACAGACAACAAGCACCGAAATGCCTCTTTGAATGAGTAAATTTGAAGATAGTTATACAATTATACCTAGCTACGGTTGTGCCATGCAAAGTAATTACTGAAATTAGGCCCTATCACTTCCTCTCTGTATTTCAACTCATCCTCATCTGATTGTTTCATCAGTTCAACAAAAAACCTGGAAGTATAAAATTATTTTGAAAAACTGCATTGAAAAAGTGTCTTTTTAAGTGTTTAATGATCGTGTACGGATAATTTTATATTGTCCTCCAATCATAAATTATTATTGGCATAACTTTTAAAATAATTATCATAAATGCATGAGTTGTAGTTAGATGACACTGTAAAACTATTTAAGTGCATAGCCTATTTTCTCTTTTATTTCATGCAAGAATTGATTTCTTTAACTATAAAAAACAAACAAGGTCAACAAAAAAATTCTATCAAATTGCATAATTCCAGGCATGAAAATTTAGAGGATCTTCCTTCTAAAAACATTCAGAAGATGCATTTTGTTGTCCATGAATGAATGCCCATTGCTGATTACCCATTTTCAATGATGCCACACGCCGTAAGACTTGAAATTCTTCCTCAGCGCAATCTCCACCTTGAAAAGTAAATGACCAATTGAAAAATAAAACCAAGTAATTGTTTCTTTTAAATAATTGAATTAAACTTGGGATGAGATTTGGGCAACTACGTGTTATTCTTTATGGCTTTGGAGAAACAAGCATGAACATGAAATTATTTGGTTAGACCTTATAAACCTTGGGTGGTTATTCTCAAAGCTTGTGAGGATTATTTCAACATGCAGGGTAATGCCAATATTATCAAGTTGAGATCCAAGGTACAAATTTCTTGGAAACCTCATGCTGATGGGTGGGTGGCCATTAATTTGGATGGTTCAACTAAGGAGCAAGGTGGCTTGACTCCTTATGGGACTTTAATAAGAGGGCATGATGGGAGATGGTTTTGTAGTTTTGCCTAGAAAGTTGGCAGGACAAATTCTTATATAGCTTAATTACGAGGTGTGTTGGATGGTTTGAAGCTTGCTCAGGTTAAAGGTTTCCAGTTTCTATAGCTATAAATTGATTCTAAAGAAGTTGTTAAGTGTTTGCATAGTAATGCATCTTGTAGTGCTATCGGGAGAGAATGATTAGGGAGATCGGGAGATTGATGAGCTCATTCATAAGAATTCACCTGTGTCATTTATCATGAAGGAAACTCATGGATGAATGCTTTGACCAATTTAGCTTATGATTTGGAGATGAAAATGTTGGATTTGGGCTCTTGTCCTATATGGAGAAAAAGGCCGAATATGTTAACCCATTATGTCTCACTTAACCCAGGGGATTTTCTTCTTGTACCCAACATAGTTCTTCATACACCCACCAATGAGAGGAAAAAAAAACAAAAATACCCTTCACTTAACCTACACTTTAACCTTCTCCCCTTTCAAACCATTCACGCTACAATTTCACCCTCTCCCCTTTCCCATCGTGTTGCCTTCACAGATCCTCCTCTTCTCTTCACTAATCTCTTTATCTTATCAATCCATCCTTCATTTCACCAATCTATCTCTCATCATCCTAATGGCTGCCATCATCCTGTTCTCACCGATGTGAGTTTTCTTTCATTGTATTCTACCTATATTAATTGGCAATCTGTGTTGCCAATGCGGATTTGAAATTCGTATAAGCTATACGAATTGGCAATCCCTATAAGCCATACGGATTTCCAATCTATGTGGCATATACAAATTGTTAATTCATGTAGCCTATATGCTAATCTGTATTGGCAACACAGATTGCCAATCCGTATAGTCCAATAATCAAAATCTATTAGAAATTATATGTTTTTCTGTTATGTGTTAATCATATTTCACTTTCACTTACATTTTTTTTGAAAGTGTATTTTTCTTTTGAAATCTTGTTTATAAATATTGTTTTGTTTGCCTACTTTTTTTATGAAATAGTATTTTTATAGTTACCAAATGATATTAATTGATATTAATGTGTCGAACTTTATGCAGAGATTTAGGTAGAGAGGTTAGTGGTGATGAGGAAGAAGCCTCTCAACATTGAAGATCGATAGCATCGGCATGTAGACAACGGGCAATTGCAGCTGTTGCCAAAGATATTGAGCATGTGGATGATGCTGTTGACGGGGCTCATGAGGAGCCTCACTATCCAACTACAGAGGATGTAGGTGCTGATTCACATGGTTTTTTAGGCGGACCCCGAGATACATTAGTGTTGACATCATATGTTGATCATGTGGCAACCAAAGTATGGGCAATAGATGTAGTTATTTCTTTAATTATAACATTTAAATTTTATTTGTGATTTTAATTTACCTAATTAATTATAGTTATTTGCAGGAACGTATTGAGTTGAAGTTGACCTCTCATGGGAGGAAGGTTGAAAAATTAGGAAGGCCTACACCTGAAATTGATGGTTTAGTGGTTGGTACAGACTTAAGTTCTCTAATTACATGTTCATTGGACACATGAGACAAGAGACTTTTGTCTGCTTTTGCAAAGAGATGACACAAGGAAACTAGTAGTTTCCATCTGCCCATAGGAGAGATGAGTATTACCTGATGATGTGGCATCGTTATTACATCTACCCATTATAGGTGCCTTCCATACCTATGATGCAATAAATGTAGACCAGGATGTGGAGTTGTTAGTTGAGTTGCAAGGAGTGACTACACAAGAAGCAATAGATGAGACAAAGCAATGTAGAGGGGCATATGTTCTCCTTATTTGGCTTCGATACATTTACCGTACCAAATGTCACGCAAGGCAATAGACACTAGCAACTAGAGCATATTTGTTGCATCTTGTAGGTTGCGCACTATTTGCTAACAAGAGTTCCACACATATCAGTGTGGTATTCTTGGATGCATTTCGTGACCCTAATCAACGTGGAGGGTTTTCATGGGGAGCGGCTGAACTAATACATATGTATGAGAATTTGAATTATGCATCTCTGAACAAGGCTAAATATCTTGTAGGATATATCACTCTCTTATAGGTGATTATATTGATTTTTATCATTGTTGTTTGTTTTTAACTTTATATGTATTATTAACGTTTTCTTATTCATTTTTTTAAATATGTGTAGTCTTGGATCTCTGAGCATTTCCCAAGTATTGAGAATATGATTGCTAATGAGGACTACCACAAAAGCAAACCACGTGTGTGTCGCTGGAAGTGTGGGAAGGTATTACCAGTGACTACCTATCATAAGCGGTTGGATAAGTTGACGACTAATGCTGTTTGTTGGATACCTTATGGTGATCATTGTGCTTTCAAAGAATTTGAGCAGATTTAACTATTTTTTGGACATATTATATGGGGTCCATATATTGTTAGACACCTACCAGAGAGGGTATTATGACAGTTTGACTATGTTCAGTCCATTCCTCCACTCCTTAGGGATTATAGTACTCCATCCCTAATCACAGAGGACATTGATGATAGATGACTGCACTTTTCACTATACCTTGCACCGATAGGAGAGTTTGTTATTTTTTTATTACTTAGTGTGCTCTAGGCTATATGGAGTGGTTTTATATGATATCTCACCCATTCATGAGCCCACCACAGGTTGGGGAGCCTCCTAAACATCCACCCATGGTGCATAATCCTATAGTAGTTATGCCACATCCAACTGTGTTGCCCGATGATATAACAACTATGCCACATCCACCTGCAACAACACCTATTGATGTTGAGATGCCTCGAAATGCAGTGGTATAATATACTTACACTTCTATTAAGAAATTTTTTTCTTAAATATTCCAATATTTATTATTCATATTGTTGTCATTGTCTTAGGTTGTATGCCAAAATATAGCAGAAAGATTGCAACACATGTTAGATATGACGATGATGACTGCTGGAACTGATGCATACACTATAACAGACCAATATATAAGATTAGCCAGGTGTGTCACTGAGCACAAAAATGCTTATGTTTAGTCAAGACAAAGGAGGGATACATATGGGAGAGGTGGTGGTGGACGAGGATGATGATTTTGTATTATTTCATTGACTATGTATTTGACTATGATTAACATATGCGTTTATTTTGTATTTGACTATTATAATTCGAAACAAAAACTTTCTTCATTGTGCAAATATGATTACTAAAGTGTTACATGCATTATCCATGACATTACAACTGTCTAAGTTACAAACCCACAAATAATAACAAAATCTTTAATCTTTTCCTAGATTAACATGTTGTGTGGTCAACCTCATGGAATTAATATATTGGTGCATTCGACTAATATAATATAAGGAGTAAGCCATTGCTTTGCTTCATAATGACTATGTGTTGACCATAACAAAGCAGTTGATGGCATAGGACAACCATCTCTCATAAAAACTTGTCACAATGACCAATACACATGCAAATGTTAATAACATGTGTTATAATCCAAAAATTAACAAAATGGTTCATTGCTATGCCTGAACAAAATGATTTCCATAGATATGACCAATACATATAATGCGATGAACAAAACTATCTCTAAGTGGTTGACTTCTAAGAGAAAAAACATCATGTTTTGTTGGAGAGAAAGAGAAACAAGGATGACGTTATACCTTGATGCAATGACATAACCCATATTAGTAATATTCATCCACTTATCCATAGTTACCTGCACATAAAAATTTTAATCAATATAATAATAATAATAATAATAATAATGATGATGATGATGATGATGATGATGATATTTATCCATTAATGTGTAACAAAAACTTATATTCCGTGGATAATCCATCAACAAGTAGGAATATTTTAAATGCTCATATCTATTTATACCGCCAAACAAGACTATATAGTCATCACACCATTGTCCAAGTTCTTTGAGCAAATGATTACGAACCAAAGACCATGAATCTTCACCCAAACCTAATAAGGCAACAATTACACAATATCCATAATTACCATCATCTTTGACATCAACGGTGTCTTCAATGAAACCTACAAGCATGGATGAAATTGATCCAACATTGGAATGTTCCTCTTTTGTTTTGTTTGTTCAGATGATGATCCAGACCGTTTTAGTGTGGAGGAGCTATCTTGCACTGAATTTAATGCAACCAGATACTCAAAGTAAGACGGATCACACTTCGTTGATCTTTGTTGTTTGGTCATCCATTTCTTTTGACCACCTTTTGTTTTCACCTTTTTAGGAGGAGCACACATCAAAGTTAGATCATGGTATGCAAGTTCCCAAAGTTTACTCCTTAGAGTCACTTTGCCACATATATCAAGATCTTCAAACCGCTTAAATATGGCTTCCATCTCTTGGGTTATGTGGACTTTGGGCTCAGATAAACCTTGGTCTGAAAAACTTAACCTCTGCCAAAACATATGGACTGTGTCAAGTGGTATGCTACTAACAACATATCTAGCTATCTCACATGCACATGGGAGACCATGAGTAGTTCTCATTATGCATCCACAACGAGAACTGTCAATGCCAACATAATTCACTCACTCTAACTCAGCAGCGATTTGGTTTAATGCATATCTTGATACCATGTGTCATACCCTAATTTCGTCCATAGACAATTGTTCGTTGGCATGCGAACCTTAGTTGACCACTTAGAGATGCTCAACACTCGCCGCCGCGTAATCCGTAAAGTTTTGCGATGTTTCGCAAAGAAATCAGCCAAAAACACAAAATAGAGGGGGTGCACTTATCAAACTGGGGGGGTATGCCTATCACTTGGGCCCATCTGGAAGGTGCTAGAAGGAGGTTGGTTCAGGTGGAAGCAACCCAGCTTGCCTGGGTGAGCTGGGCGACAACCACCTCCCTCGTTTCCTTATAAAATGGCATGAAGGGAGGAATTTTTAGGGGTTCAACACCTTGGTAGCTCAAAAATCACTTAAAATTAGCGAAGAGAAGAAGAAGGAAGGAAAAAAATCCTAGCCAAGACGCTTCCGTAACGCTTTCGAGACGTTTTCGTGATCGATTATGTGAAAGTTTCTTCGCCGTTCTTCGTTTGTTCTTCATCGTTCCTCGATCTTCAACCGGTTAGTTTTCAATCTCGAAGCTTTCAATTCATTCTATGCACCCTTAGTGGTCCATTCTTGCTTTGTATGCTTTCGTCTTCATTTCGTTTACTTTCGGTATCCTTTTCTTTCATTTTTAACAAGCTTCGACCGATCGTTTAGGTCGTTATCTCGCCTAATAAATGATAAAATGAATTTCAACTTATCATTTGTGTTGTAATCTCGTTAAAATAAAATCCAACCGATCATTCACATCGTAACCTCGGTTAATAAAAAAAGGGTAAATAAGCTCCAATCGGACATTTTACTTTGAAACTTCTTTTGAATGAATTGATGAATAACCAAGTGAAACTAAGGCTAAAATCAACTCGCAAACCAAGCTTTGTCCGTGGAAAGGTCATTTGAAACCGTTTTAAGGTCCAACGCCTTAAATGGTCCTCTTTGCTTTTATCGGTTAAAATGGACCGTTCAAAAGTATAAAATCAACACATTCCATAACTTTCTTGCTTTCCTTAGAACTACGTAGGTCTGAGTTCCTCATCGCAGTTGAGGATACGTAGGAGCAAAAGCCCTGCTTTTGTCGACCCCAAAAGATAAAAAACGTAAAAAAGGGAAAATAAAATAAAACAAAAGTCATGGTTTTGCACATTTGATTAAAGGTTGTCGTCCCTTGTCACAGACGCGTGGGGTGCCAATACCTTCCCCGTGCGTAAAAACAACTCCCAAGCCTTTTACTCTTAAAGTTCGTAGACACACATTTTGATTTTTCTAACATTTTCCTCAAATAAATGTTGGTGGCGACTCCGCACATTTTCCTCCTTTGGAAGATGCACTCGTGAGTCTTGCGTCGCCCTCCCGCTGAAAGGTAGGTTGCGAGAGTTGGCGAATCCACTGGGGATTTTTTCTTAGAGAGTTAGGCCTTCTAATCTCGTGCAATATCATGACTTCCCATTTTTTTCAGTTTCCCTTTTATTCCTCTTATGTTCATGTATATAACTCTTAGATGCTTTTGAGTGTGTTTTTAATGTATGCGTGAAGTAGATATTTATTCATTTGATGCACACAAACACCCACACTTTTTGCACACACAGTAAGTTGCAAAAGGGCCGTATACCCGGGTCCATGGGAACATAAGAAGTGGAGGTGAATCTGTGATCATGCTAAGTCTCCGACTTGCTTGAGGATAGTGAAACCTCATCTAGAGTTTTTCTCTTTGATGATATGTTGTCGCTGGTAGTCCCTACCACCACAACGTTGACGTCAAAGGGAATGATATCTCAAGAAACTATCAAGAGAGATATAACCACCTTGGGAGTTATTACTAAAAGTCTTTTAGTTCCTCCCGTTTAGGTTCCAAAAATAGGGGCATGAAGCAAACACACTGTGTGTTTTGTTTTCTTTAACACTATCATTCATATCCTCTAAATGTCATATGTGTCTCAGCTATATGATTATTTGATGATATTACCATGCTCGTACGTCCCCCTGTTGCGCTACAAAACCATGTGTTTTTTATGCTTTTTAATCAGCATCGCGTCATCACGCATGCGTTGTATTTTGGTCCCGTTTTTTGTCACGGGAAGCCAGAAGGTTTGTATCACCTTCTTAAGTACGTACATGGAGCACTGTGCTGCCAAATGTTGTAAGTAAGAAGAGATAATCTTCCAGGCTCTCATGTCCGTAAAATGCATTTGTGTCATGCATCGCATAAGCATCTCTTCATCCATTCATCTACTTCTCCCATGGTAGATGTCAGAGTATTGATTCATGCAGGACTTTTTCATTCTAGCAAACATGGGATCAAATCAAACACCTTTGTTCAAGAAAAGGTTCTATCAAGTCAAAATCAAGAGCTTAGAGGTCACCAGTTTGTGAGAGTTGGGGCAGTTGATGGGTCAACTTCAACGGAAAGCCTTTTGCAAAGCCTATGGTAAGATTTGGGACCTAACTACGGTGGAGGTCTCCATGCAAGCAATTTCATCCCTTACCCAGTATTATGACCAACCCTTGAGGTGCTTCATTTTTGAGGATTTCCAGCTAATACCAATTGTGGAAGAGTTTGAAGAAATCCTGGGATGCCTACTGGGAGGAAGGAAGCCATACCTTTTCTCAGGGTTCTATCCCTCCATGGTCAGAGTTGCCAAGGTAGTCAAAATCTCGGCACAAGAATTGGATTGGGTAAAGCAAAACAGAAATGGAGTAGTTGGAGTACCAAAGAAGTGTTTGGAGGAAAAGGCAAAGGCCTTGGCAAGTCAAGGCGAATGGGCTCCTTTCATTGACATCTTGATGCTTTTGATCTTCGGAGTTGTCCTCTTTCCAAATGGGGAAGGGTTAGTGGACCTAGCGGTGATTGACGCTTTCCTCACTTTTCACCACATCAAGGAAAGCCCGGTCCTCGCTATTTTGGCCGACATGTAACACACGTTCGATCGGAGATGTGAAAAAAGTGGTGCAAGAATTGTTTGATGCACACCGACCCTCTATGTGTGGTTGGTTTCACACCTTTTCCGCCAAGAGGGGAGGCATGTTTGTCCACTACAAGGTCAACGCTCGTGCGTCGAAAAAGGAAAGGCGAATTGGGACCAACTCTTGGCTAGCATAGAAGGAGCATCCGTTAATTGGTTTCGTCGTTGGAAGGAAGAAAGAACTGGGATTCTATTCTCATGCGAAGGATTTCCAAATAATCCCTTGATGGGAACAAGGGGTTGTATTAATTATAATCTCGTCCTCGCCATAAGACAGCTTGGCTACCCCATGAGAGGGGTACTGTCAAAGGAAAGCCTTACGCCTTTCATTGCACGGGGTTTCAATAACCCCAACGTGAGGGTACTTCGAGGAGTCCGTAAGGCATAGGATGCGGTCGAAAGGAAGGACAAAGAGCTTAGGGGAAACAGCAATGGGATCGTTGATGACTATCGTAAGTGGTTGAGAGTCCACACACAAGGTTTGGATTGGCTCCCAAAGTTAAGGGCTGCAAGAGAGGAAGAGGCCGAAGCTTCGGAAGAGAGTGAGGAGGTATAAGCCTAAAGGCGAAGCTTGAGAAAGCCCAAGCAGTCAAGGAGAAGTTCAAGTCAATAGCCATCAAAGTCCGAAAGGAGTATGATGAACTGAAAGACATCAACTTGGCCACTGCTGAAGCCTTGGAGTGGGAAACCAAGAGGGCTCGAAAGAAAGAACACGGTCGAAACAAGTTCCGAGGAGCTTTATGGGGCAGAAATAGCGAGCTTAATCTCCGAAGAGACGAAAGGGATCAATTGTCAGTCAAAGGCATGATCTTGAAGGACGAGTTAAAGGCTTGTCTTAGGTCCAAAAGAAGTTTGTCCCAATAGTTAAGCGAGACAGAAGGGAACATGTTGGCCATCATTGATAAATATAGAGAAGAGTTGAACCTAGAACCAACTCATGAGAATAGGCTAGTGGACCAGTACACCAAGGTATTCGCGGAAAAGGAAACAAGGGGGAGGGTAATTGATTGTTTGCACGGAGAGGCGATGATGTGGATGGATAGATTCGCCTTCACCTTGAATGGAAGTCAATAGCTTCCCTGACTGCTAGCTTAGGCCAAAGCATGACAGACGTATACTTGGCCCCCGAGGAGATTCACGGGCTCCTCAACTACTGTCAGCAAATGATTGACCAAATGGCTCATATAATTAGGAGCCGTTAAGGCAATTGTATTATCACTCAGATTTTGGCCAGTTAAAGCCTTTTGCTCTCTAAATAAAACGAGGTTAATCCCATGAGTTTGCTTGAAAGACCTGCGTGAATCCGATGCTTCGACAATTTATCTCTAGCATGCATTCACGTTTAAATTTCTTGTCAACTCATCACATTTTGTCTCTTTAGGGAGAACACTATAACTAAGCTCGTTCCAAGGAACCTCTATCAAACCTGTTCCAGATCTAGGGCTATGGGTGACATAGAAGATGTGCAAGAGCAGATGAAAGCTGATATGTCGGCTTCGAAAGATCAAATGCCTTCCATGATGGAAGCCATGCTAGGGATGAAAAGATTAATAGAGAGTAATGTAGCCATAGCTGCCGCCGCTAGCACCGCCGCTGAAGCAGACCCGATCCTTCCATCTACAGCAAATATAGCACATCAACTCGCCCCGGATATGGTGGGACGAGGCAGAGACACATTGGGGAATACTAACAGCCCGCACTTGGGATACAATTGAAGTGCTTACCCCTACAGACTACCCCCCAACTTTACGCCACCTACCGTGCATGAGAACACAGACCATGCCATTCCCTCTACCTTCGAAGGGCAGCCTCCTTAGCTTGTAAGGGGCACCCGCGAAGAGCCTCAGGAGCGTGCCCAAGGGGACGTTGACTCGTACCCCCCTTTCACCACTGAGGGGTCGGCGCCCAAAGCGTTGCCTCAACCCAACATCGCAGGAGTCTTTCAACCTCGCCCAATACAACCGCCACTCTTCTCCGTGGGAGGACCACCTCTAGCAGTTGAAGGAAGAGAAAAGCTTGATCTCATCGAAGAGAAATTAAGGGTTGTTGAAAGGTTTGGTGATTACCCCTTCGCGGATATGATGGATTTATACTTGGTACCCGATATTGTCATCCCACCAAAATTCAAGGTACCAGACTTTGATAGATATAAGGGGACCACTTGCCCCAAGAATCATTTAAAGATGCACTACCGGAAAATGAGGGCATGTTCTAGAGATGAGAAACTATTGATGCATTTCTTCCAAGATAGTTTGGTCAGAGCGACGGTCATCCGGTATACCAATTTGGAAGCTTCTCGCATCTGCACATGGAAAGACTTGATTACTGCTTTCATTAGGCAGTATCAGTATAATATTGACATGGCTCCCGATAGAACCCAGCTACAGAATATGAGCAAGCGGGAGCATTAGTCTTTTAAGGAATATGCCCAATGGTGGAGGGATTTGGCAGCACAAGTGGCGCCCCCCATGGTAGAAAGGGAAATGATCGCAATGATAGTGGACACACTGCCAGTGTTCTACTATGAAAAGCTGGTGGGTTACATGCCTTCTAGCTTTGCAGATTTAGTGTTCGCAGGCGAGAGGATTGAGGTGGGCTTGAAGCGAGGGAAGTTTGATTATGTGTCACCTACCGACACCAACAATAGAAAGGTTGGAGTGGCTGGGGCAAAAAGGAAGGAAGGTGACGCCCATGCCATCACCTCGACATTGGCTTGGCCAAAACCTTAGCAGGCCTCACACGGTACCCACCAGTACGCACAACATCACCTAAGATTTTCAGCCTCTGCCGGAGGCTCTTCCAACTCGGCACCCGTCTAGCCAAGGACGTCTATACCGCCACAAAATGGCCCTCCTCAGACTCCGGCACTAGCCTAACCTCGTCCTGCCGACAATGCCAACCCTGGCGCAAGCTCCAACATGGGAAGGAACCCGCAGGCAAGGAGGGCTCCAGAGTTCCCCCCAATCCTCATGTCATATGAGGACCTCTTGCCATCACTGCTTGCCAACCAATTCGTAGTGGTGAACCCAGGAAGGATTTACCAGCCTCCTTTCCCGAATTGGTATAACCCCAACGCGACCTGCACGTACCATGGGGGAACCCCAGGGCACTCGGTCGAATAGTGCTTGGCCCTGAAAGGTAAGGTCCAAAGTTTGATTGAGGCAGGTTGGCTGACGTTCCAAGAGGATGGGCCCAATATAAAAATGAACCTACTCGCCAACCATGGAGAGCCGACTGTAAATGCTATTGAGGCATATAGAGCGCGAAGGCCGAAGCAGTTGGATGATGTGATAACCTCTAGGAGGTTCATTTTTGAAGCTTTACAAGAGGCAGGCATGGTCCCCCATAGTAGGCACAAGGGAGATTCTTGCTTGATGCATCCGGGTCTATCGCATGATATGAAGACATGTTCGATAGTGGAGGAGCTGCTACAGTGGATGATGGATCATGGCCAGCTCGAGGTCAGCGATGAGAGCAGGTGATTGAGGCTGTACCCGAATCAAATAAACATTAAAAATGCAGTATCTAGGAAGTGATCCTAGGTCATCTCCCAACGAGCAATGGTCAACCAAATGTTCATAATGAATAGTAATAAAATAGTAACAAATTGGGGGGGGGGGTTGTTTGTTTTTGTAAATTAAACAGCGAGTAAATTTGAATTAGAAAATATTAGAATTAAAACACGTTGTTTCCCCTTGATTCACAAGCAAGTCTCTTATCCTAGGTTACGAGAGTTTATCCTTTATCAGTTCAACCACTTAAACCAACCCTAAATTAAATTACTAAGCCAAATTTAACATAAGACATTCATTATGTGATTAAGCAACACATACACCAATTAATCATAAATGATCATTGAGCATGAACGTAAATTAAGCACAAAGACAATTAATCAAGCACTAAGCATGCATGAATTAATAGCAACAAATTCAGAGTAATTAGTGAAGAGGAAAAACTGAACATAATTTAATAGTAATAATAGAACCTCAAAGAGAACTGTGCTTGATCCTCAAGAGAAAACAACGCTGGAGACTTAGCCTTCCATTAATCAATAGATAACGAAATTTTATTGCTAAAATGAAAAGTAAAAACTGGAATTGCAAAACGAAAAAGTGTCTAAAAGATGAAGAGAAGCCTAAGACTAAAATGAAAGAGAGAGAGAGAAAGGAGAGAAGAGAGCCTAAACTTGAACCTTGGTGCTGTTATATAGTTTTCAGCCCCAAAGCTTAAAAATTTGATTTAAGTCCAAGCCCATAAATAAAATAAAATCTAGACAAGATAAGATAAGATAAAATAAAATCTAGATAAAATAAAATCTAAATAAGATAAGATAAGATCTAGATGAAATAATATCTAGATTAGATAAAATCTAGATAAGATAAGATTTGATCTAGATAAGATAAGATTTGATAAAATTGTCTGCTCTCTTCAAGTCCAAGCCTAATTCTGGATTCAAGCCCAATTGCTTATAATTCTCCTGAAATTAAATTAAGAACACAAAATTAGTCCAATAGGCCCAAATGATAAAACTGCATAATTAATTTGACAATTAAGACTAATCAGTAATTAAAATGGTACAAAAAAAGGTTAAGAAAGAGGAGAAAATAATGGCACATCAGCGGGGATGGGCGACATGTCTACATGCAGTCCACGGACAAGGAGAGTCCCAAGAAGCCTAAGCCTTTGGTGATACATTTTACCAGGGGTGCTACTCCCCAAAAACATTGAGGCCCTTCGACATTGTCGGGTAGTAAACCTGTTCCCATCCCCTATAAGAACAGCAAGGCAGTCCTATAGAGGTATGCTCCTCCAAGGCCAAGTGAGAGGAAGGAGGATACCGTCGGTATTAACTCACTTTCGGCAAAAGTTACCAATATCACTGGACTGAGCGGTGTGACCCACAACGGTCGCATCTTTGCGGCGCCTGACTTGCCGGCACGGCCCGCAAACACCAAGGGAAAAGCAAAGGTGGTTGATGAACCGACCAGTGAAGCAAGCCCTACCCCGGAGGAGGATGTGCCGGCAGGGAGGTTCACCGAAAGGAAGGAAGGCTTCAGCATAAAAGAGGTATCATTGGAGGAGGCCAACAAGTTCCTCCGCATTATCCAATAGAGTGAGTTCAAGATAATCGAACAGCTTAATAAGACCCCAGCTAGGGTCCCCCTACTAGAATTGCTCCTGAGCTTTGAGCCTCACCGGGCATTGTTGGTTAAAGTTTTGAACGAGGCCCACATGGCCCAAGACATCTCCATCGAAGGTTTCGAGGGGATTGTCAACAACATCACCGCTAATAACTACCTAAAAGCACTTTAGAGAAGGACGCTTAGCCATTGTTTTAGGAGAAGAAGACCTTTTGGTAAGTTTCCCGTCTTCTATGCCCTATGTTGAGGCCACAGATGAATCCTTGGAAACAACCTTTCAATCCTTTAAGGTAGTGATGCAATCCTACCCCCCAAGGGTATTGGATAGAAGACTCCAAGAGGCTTGGATTAGAGCTACTAAAGAAGGCCCTAGGGTTCTCATGAACCTTAGGGTAGATTTTTGAGCCCATGGGTCAAGGTTGGATCCATTCTTCTTTGTAAATGTTAGAAATGGTTTTTCCTTCTTTTGGGCCTTGTATTTTGGCCATTCTAGTAGTATAGGGTTTTAGCCTTGTATTTCAGGGCATTTTGAGTAGTCTTTGTAATAGGGACTTTTTTTTTATATTTTCATGTATTTTGGCATGGGGGTGAGCTTAGCTATTATAAGGGGTGTGTGTAGCTAAGCTCTAGCTTCTTTAGGAATCTTCTCAAGGAAGCTTATCAAGGAGGTGAGCTTAGTTATTAGAGGGGTGTGTGTAGCTAAGCTCTAGCTTCTCAAGGAAGTTTTCTCAAAGAAGCTTCTCAAGGAAGTTTTCTCAAGAAAGCTTCTCAAGGAAGCTACCTAGTCTATAAATAGAAGCATGTGTAACACTTGTTGTAACTTTGATGAATGAGAGTCTTGTGAGACACAACTCAAAGTTCAACTTCTCTCCCTTTTTCTTCCTTCAATTTCGTGCTCCCCCCTCTCTCTTTCTCTCCCTCTTTCTTTTCCTCCATTGAAGCATCCTCTCCAAGTTTCTTACCCAAGGCTCATCTTGGTGGTGAAGCTCCTTCTTCCATGGCTCATTCCCTAGTGGATCGCTCCTCCTCTCACCTATTCTCCTTTGTCTTCCGCTGCATCTCCATGGTGGAAAATCACCATTGAAGGACCTCATTGAAGCTCAAAGATCCAGCCTACATAGAAGCTCCACAAGCAAGCTTCCATCAAGTGGTAATCAGAGCACAAGAGCTTCAAGTAGGTGCTCCTTAAACCTCCATTAATTTTTTTCTTTACCTTCTCTTCCATTGTTGTTTCTTCATTTTTCTCCATGTATCTCCTCACATGTCTTGTTCTAAATTTTTTTAACATGATTCTTTAGAGTTTCCACCGATTAAACTTGCTATAGAAACTAGATTTGATTTTCTATGGTTCAAATTTCTTGTTCTTGTTCTTGAACCATGAATTGTGTTGAGTTGAGGTTCCTTTGAGTTTTGTCTTGTTAATTTTTGTGCTGAATCCTAAACCATAAAATTCTTACAAAAATATTAAAGTAGAAGAAAACCTCAAAAATCTAGAGTGACTTGTTCACCTATTGTAGTTTTGTCATAGAAGTCATGTCTAGTCATGAAACTTGTCACATAAGATTTCTTATGTTGTGCTGAATTTTATTTTCTTGTTTCTTTGTCTAACTCATTTGTTCATGAGTGTATGAAATTCTTTTAGCCTATTATTTGATTTGAGTCAAATCTTTCATGTTAATTAGTCCTTAACATGTTCATGCAAAATTCTTAGAGAGTCTTTGATTGTGAACCTTTTCTTGAACTTTTAGGTTTCCTTATGATTGTGTCTATTGTGAATTTGAGTTTTGGTGATTGAATTGCTGACTGAAATGTTGATCCTAAGTGAATATTGAACTCCTAAAACTGTGGTAAACAATACTAGTGAGTTCAACATACATAGGAAGGTTGAAAGTAAGCCCAAGGCAATCAATATACCATGCTTAACAAGACATAGGAACGGTCCTCAAAGTTCAACATACATAGGAACGGTCCTCAAAGTTCAACTTCTCTCCCTTTTTCTTCCTTCAATTTCGTGCTCCCCCCTCTCTCTTTCTCTCCCTCTTTCTTTTCCTCCATTGAAGCATCCTCTCCAAGCTTCTTATCCAAGGCTCATCTTGGTGGTGAAGCTCCTTCTTCCATGGCTTATTCCCTAGTGGATGGCGCCTCCTCTCACTTATTCTCCTTTGTCTTCCGCTGCATCTCCATGGTGGAAAATCACCATTGAGGGACCTTATTGAAGCTCAAAGATCCAGCCTCCATAGAAGCTCCACAAGCAAGCTTCCATCAGGTAGTAAGCAACACCTCCGTGGAATCCCTCCCGATGTAGCCTCGCATGTCCGATGTTGTTATGATGGTGGCTCGTGTCATGCTAGGGCATGATTTTGAACCCAACATGGGCTTGGGGAAGAATAACAACGACATGGACAACTTAGTGGATGTCAAAGAAAACCGTGGGAAGTTCGGGCTAGGATATAAGCCCACACGGGCTGACTTGAGGAGAAGTGTCATAGAAAGGAGGAGAAGGGTCGCAGGCCTGCAAGTAAGGCCACAAGCGGGGGAGGTCCCTCCTTGCCATATCAGTAAAAGGTCCGTGAGTGTGGGCTTCAGACTTGAAGAACAAGTCGCCGTGATATATGAAGAGGTCCCTCAAGAATGTTCAGACTTGGTGCAGCCATGCCTTCATGATTTTCAATTGGGAAACTGGCAAGTCGTGGAATGACCCGAAGTTTCCATGGCGGGCACAATGTAATGCTTTAGTTTTGACCCTACAGGCTGGGGCTAGGCTTTAGGGTTCTCTCCTTGTTAAGGCGTTATTTTTTTGTTCTCAATGAATAATATAAGATCTTTCTTCATCTGTTCTTGCACCTTCATCCATTCTCATTCATTTGCGTGTTTATATCTATTGTGTTTAAACGATATAGATTTGACGATGAGTCCTGTGAAGGTAGTAATACGGAGGATAATCGCTCAGGAAGACCGAGAGATAAAGTCGTACCAAGAAGAAACAAAGATCGTAAACTTAGGTGCTGGCAATGAGAAGAAAGAAGTAAAGGTGGGTGTGGGCATGACCACACCCGTCCATGATGAATTAGTGGTTTTGCTTACGGACTACCAAGATGTCTTCGCTTGGTCATACCAAGGCTTGCCTCGATTGAACCCTGACATTGTGCAGCATAGGTTGCCTTTGAATCCGGGTTGTTCCCCAGTGAAACAAAAACTAAGAAGGATGAAGCCTGAAATGTCTTTGAAGATCAAAGAGGAAGTAAGAAAGCAGTTCGATGATGGCTTCTTGGCAGTGACTCGATACCCCAAGTGGGTGGCCAACATTGTGCCATTCCCAAAGAAAGATGGGAAGATGCAAATGTGTGTAGACTATCGGGACATAAACCGAGCCAGCCGCAAAGATAATTTTCCTTTGCCACACATCGATGTCCTTGTGGACAACACAGCCAGTTTCGCTTTGTTTTCCTTCATGGATGGGTTCTCGAGTTACAATCAAATAAAGATGGCACCGGAGGACATGGAGAAGACTATGTTCATCACCTTGTGGGGAACGTTCTGTTATAAGGTGATATCCTTTGGGCTCAAGAACGCCGGGGTAACCTATCAACAGGCTATGGTAACATTATTCCATGACAAGATGAACAAAGAAATTAAAGTCTACATGGATGACATGATTACCAAGTCTGAGATTGAGGAAGAACACCTCGTCAACTTGCGGAAGTTGTTCGAAAGGCTGAGAAAGTACCAATTGAGATTAAACCTCGCCAAGTGCATCTTCAGGGTCAAGTCAGGAAAATTGTTGGGCTTTGTCGTAAGTCAGAAAGGGATAGAGGTGGACCCTAAGAAGGTAAAGGCCATCCTTGAGATGCCGGAGCCGTGCACTGAGAAAGAAGTTCGAGGTTTCTTGGGGCGTTTGAACTACATCGCGAGGTTCATATCGCAGCTCATCGCTACCTGCGAGCCGCTTTTCAACTCTTGCCCAAGAACAAGTCTGTTAACAATGACACCGGTACCTGGGAGACCTCTTATCCTGTACATGACGGTGTTGGATGAGTCGATGGTGTGCATGCTGGGGTAGCACGACGATTCTGGGAAGAGAGAACGGGTCGTTTACTATTTGAGCAAAAAGTTCACGACCTGTGAGATGAACTACTCTCTCATGGAAATGTCATGTTTCATGTTGGTATGGGCGTCCCATTGCCTAAGACACTATATGTTGAGCCATACCACTTGGTTGGTATCCAAGATGGACCCTGTCAAGTACATTTTTGAGAAGCCTGCTCTTACAGGGCGGATTGCTCATTGGCAAGTTTTGCTGTCCGAGTTTGACATAGTCTATGTCACCGAAAAGGCAATAAAGGGAAATGCCTTGACAAACTATTTGGCTCAACAACCTTTCAATGACTACCAGCCCATGCATCCGGAGTTCCCAGATGAGGACATTATGGCCTTGTTCGAAGAGAAGTTAGAGGATGAGGACAGGATAAGTGGGTCGTGTGGTTCGACGGAGCGTCCAACGCCCTAGGCCATGGAGTTGGGGTGGCTTTGGCCTCTCCCGACAATCAATGCATACCCTTCACGAACAGAATGAGTTTCGATTGCACCAACAACATGGCCGAATATGAGGCATGCGCCCTCGGGATCTAAGCAGCCATTGACTTCAACGTGAAGTTGCTCAAAGTGTACGGAGACTCAACTTTGGTCATTCACCGTACCAGACTTACATCAAGAAATTGGCTGATTTCTTCGATGAGGTCTCTTTCCACCACATTCCCAAAGAGGAGAATCAAATGGCCGATGCGCTTGCCACTCTAGCATCCATGTTCCAGCTGACTCCGCATGGAGACTTACCGTACATTGAGTTCAGATGTCGCGGCAAGCCTGTACATTGCTGTTTGATAGAAGATGAACAAGATGGTAAACCTTGGTACTTTGATATCATGTGACACATCGAGGACAAGGAATACCTACAAGGGGCTTCTGACAATAACAAGAGAACGTTAAGGATGTTGGCAGCCAGTTTCTTCTTGAGTGGAAGCATACTGTATAAAAGAAACAATGACATGGTTTTACTTCGATGCGTGGATGCTAAAGAGGCTGAGCGGATACTAGTGGAAGTCCACGAGGGTTCCTTTGGAACACATGCCAATGGGCATGCCATGGCTAGAAAGATTCTAAGGGTAGGCTATTACTGGCTCACCATGGAGAGCGACTGTTGCCTCCATGTGAGAAAATGTCATAAGTGTCAAACGTTTGCAGACAACGTCAACGCTCCGCCCATGCCTTTGAACATTTTGGCAGCACCATGGCCCTTCTCCATGTGGGGAATAGATGTGATCGAGGCCATTGAGCCCAAGGCTTCGAATGGGCATTGCTTCATCCTGGTTGCGATAGACTACGTTACCAAGTGGGTCGAAGCCGCCTCATACTCCAGCGTCACGGGGAGCGTGATAGTTAGGTTCATAAAAAAGGAGATAGTCTGCTGGTATGGATTCCCAAGGAAGATTATTACAGACAATGCCACCAATCTGAATAACAAAATGATGAAGGAAATGTGCGAGGATTTCAATATCCAGCACCATAATTCCACACCTTATAGGCCCAAGATAAATGTGGCAGTAGAGGCGGCTAACAAGAATATCAAGAAGATTATTTAGAAGATGATTGTGTCATATAAAAAGATTGGCACAAGATGCTCCCTTTCGTGCTGCCATTCGAGGTGGAAGTCCCTTCTTTGAGGATTCTGGTCGAGTCTGGGTTGAAAGAATCGGAGTGGGCCTAAGCACGCTTTGATAAACTCAATCTTATAGAAGGCAAGCACTTGGCAGCTATGAGTCACGGGCGTCTGTACCAGAGGCGGGTGAAGAATGCTTTTGACATGAAGGTACACCCGCGCAAATTCAATGAGGGAGACCTTGTGCTGAAGAAAGTATCCCAAGCCCTAAAGGACAATAGGGGAAATGGGCTCCAAACTGTGAAGGGCCATTCATCGTAAATAAGGCCTTCTTCGGAGGAGCCCTGCTGCTCGCCAACATGGATGACGAGTAGTTACCTTCACCTGTGAACGCCGATGTCGTCAAGCGATACTACACTTCACACTTGGGGAATTAGGAGAGTCACTGCATGATTGTACTCTGTGGTTTCCCCCAAAGATTTTCTATCTTTTGTAAACTTTGATCGCAACATCTAAAGAACATTGGATTGGTGATTTGCATTTCAACCCTCAAGTTGTTTCTATTATTGCTTTCATATGCGTGTTCTCTTTTTCGGTCCAAGCCATCTCGCTCAATCTATAGGGGTGCTCAAGCGCTTAAATAAAATTGAACATAATGGATGTTTGTTTGAGTCATTGCACTTGAACTGCCCATGCATATGCATAATTTTATCCTATGAATTGAAGGACATGAAAATATCTGTTTCAAGTGATGGTCAATTCCGCACCGAATTCAAGGCAAAGATAAACCAAGGTAAGTGGTAGCGTAGTCATAATTTACTGCGTGGTGCCGTTTTCCTATTTTCAGAGACTGAGGGACAGGTGCGAGCAATTACTAGGCCCATGGTCAACAGATCATCATCCCGCATCCGGCTCAAAACATTAAAGAAGCATTACTAGGAGGCAGCCTTGTACACTTTAAATTTTTGCTTGTTATCTATTCGTTTATTTTTCTAAAGTCGTAGTTAAATATGCCTAGTTTATTTTTAATCCTAGTAATTAAAATAAAAAAGCGCCAACCCTAAGGGTTAGACATAATTTTGCAAAAAAAAAATAAAAATGCACAGGGTTAGCTCGCTTGGGCGAGCACCCCCTGCACGAGATAGGTTAAAAAGAGGGGAGGGTGGGTTTTTCTTCACCCAAACCTCTCCCCCCTCTTTTTTCAAAAAACCAGCTCGCGGGAACTACGAAAACAGCAGCTCCAAGCTTCCATTGTTGAGTTTTTGCTTCCCTTTTTACGCTTTCAGTCACTCCCAACAAGTAAGTACATCATTCTTTGGTTCTCTAGCTTTCCATTGATTCATTTCCGTGCTCTAATTGCTTATATTGGGCAAAATTCGTGAGACAATGAATGCTTGAATTCATGCTCATTTGTTGGAATTGGGGGGTTGTATGGGATAGCCGTAGGCCAATTGTGTATTCTGAAGTGACTGGGCATGTCACATTGCCCCCATTCCCTTGCTATTCATGCCTAAAGGTGTGCTCACCAAGTGCTCGGTGAAATGCCTCAATGGCATGTAAGCATATTTTTGTGAGTTTTATTTGTGGAACTAACTTGGGCATAGGTGGCTTTCGTTGTTGAGTTTAGGGACGACTTGTAGAAACTAGGATAGGGGCCAAAATAGGACTTAGGCCTAGGAACACCAAGCTATGATTTTGAATGCAAGAGAACATGAAGATGAGAGCATGGTGGTGAGGATTTCCCTTTAGGACAACATTCAATTTTAGGTTGCACCATGTTTGTTTTTCTTACACCTAGATGTTTAGAAATGTTGTTCGTCGTGAACATAAAGGTGTAGAGTAGATAGCAGAAATGCCTTTGTTATTTTCCTTATTTATTTAGGCAGCTAAATACCTTAGGTAGAAAAAATACCTTTGTTAGTTTAATTAATTTAGGTGGCAAAAATACCTTGTTAATTTGATTTCCTTATTGATTTAGGTAGCAAAAATACTTGAATATATGTATATGTAATTTGGGTAGCAAAAATACTTGAGTATGTGTATGAATTTATGTAGCAAAATACTTCAATGTGTGTATGTAAATTTTGATAGCGCAATACCTCATAAAATGTATATATGTTGCATGTTAGGTGGCGAAAGTGCCTCGTGAATGTATGTATGTTGCGTGTAGGTAGCAAATGTCTCATGAAATGTATGCGTGTTGCATTAGGTAGTGAAGATACCTTGTTCAATTTAGGTAGGGAAATGCCTTATTGATTTAATTAGCAAATGCCTTGTTAATTGGTGGCAAAATAATAGTATACCTCGAATATGTGCATGCGTGTTTCCTAGGTAGCGAAAATACCTTGAATATGCGTGTATGTTCATAAGTGTACAAGTTGCTCTAGGTTTACACTCGGAAAGGGTCATAGGCCATTGCTGCTAGACTTTGCTTTAAAATGGCATTTCCTTGTAAACTGATTTTTTGAATGTTTGTTTTTGCATGAAATGGCCCTGAGAAAGCTCGCCACAAAGAGATCCAGGAAGGACGCCATTGGAGAAGGCTCCAGCGCTGCCTAGTCAGCTGACGCGGATTTTGACAACCATAGATTCCAGAGTGCCGAGCATCAGCAACGCTTCAAGGCCATCAAGGGATGGTCATTCCTCAGAGAGAGGTAGGTCCAGTTGAGGCATGATGAGTTCCCTGACTTCCAGGTGGAGGTAGCTCACAGGCGCTAGGCACCACCTGTGACCCCCATGGCTAAATTCGACCCGAAGATAGCCATGGAATTTTATGCCAATGCCCGGTCGACTAAGGAGGGGATTCGAGATATGCGCTTGTGGGTGCGGGGCTAGTGGATCCCCTTCAATGTGATGCCCTCAGCCAGTTCATGGGCCACCCACTGATTTTGGAGGAGGGTCAGTAGTGTGAATACGGCCAGAGGAGGAACTAGGCCTCCAACTTTGATGAGGATGCCATCACCCAGCTTTTGTGCATACCAGGGTTGGATTTCGCCCAGACCGCTGCAGGGAGACGAGTCCGGATCATGCGTACCAGTATGACCACTCTGACCTAGATATGGATGATGTTGCTGCTCAGCAACATCCTGCCCAGTGACCACAACTCCGATTTCCCTCTGCATAAGTGTTAGCTGGTGTATGCATTCTGGCACAGATGAGTGTTCACGTGGCTCATTTGATTGCTGATGTCATCTATCATTTTGTAGGAATGGCGCCTACGAGGCACCCTGTGGAACCAGAAAAGTCCAACAGAGCATTAGGATTTCCAGCACTGATCACGGGCCTCTGCCCGTTTTACGGAGTGCCGGTCGCCCCCAGCAAGTTCATCTGACCGCATGCCACCAGAGCCTTCATTGAGAAGTATTGCATTCCCAGGCTGGCGCAGGGTGAGGCACCATAACAGCCCGAGGATGATCAGTAGAAGGCTGCACGTGCTCCACCACCACCTCTAGAGTCTACTTTTGATCACCTAAGGAGATTGGAGCGGTATATATGACACATGGCTGATGTTCGGCTTCGGCAAGTGCACCGGATCGTACAAGTAGTATAAAACGGTAAGAACCGAGTATCGAACTCTCAGGGAACTTGTGTTATTTGGTAAGCTATTTCAACAAATAGATGTCTGGTGTGTAAAGATAAGTGTGAACATGAGAAGGTGTATAAACTATCTGTGCAAAAAGAAAGAAAATCACGGGAGAGAAATGATGTGTAAAAACAAGTAGAGAACATGTTGGCCTTCCTAATGGGTGCCTGGTGCTAAAAAGATATTCTCTATCTAACAATGCTCATGTGTTCTTGTGGTGTCTCCTGAGATACTAAACCATGATTCCTCATGATAGTTTAGCCTAATCCTGATCAAGCATCGCCCGTAGATTCCTCTTGTAGGACTAAACTCAACCAGGACCGCATTAAGACACACATACACAACTAAATTATCGCACCCTGATTCCTCGTGATAGTACAACAACTTAGCCCTGTACTATCAAGGACCTTAGAGTCAGACCAGTTTCCACAATTGAATGACCCTAACAAAGCATGCATCTACGTGATCAAGGTAAAGGCATACTGGAGTGAAAAGCAGATAGCATAGAGAACACACAAAATATCATTAAATAGATAGAAATATATTTACATCAGGTACCTACAAGGAAGATCCAACAGAGGATTTAGCTTTCCATAACCAGGAAGCCTCCTTTACAACAAAGAGAAGAACAAGATGAAAGATTGCAAAAATACAAGTGGTGAGGATGTCTCCTTCACCTCTACGATCTCACAATCACTCACTAACTCATCTCAAGCTCTCAAATCGGCTCTTGCTTCAAGCTCTAGTCTCTGCAGATCTTCACACAGCAAAATCTCTCAAAACTCTCTGGAACTTGGACCTTTCTCTCTCTAGAATCTCTAGACATGCAAAGCTCTGAATCCCAGTCCAAACTCCCTCTCTAAAATCTGATTTAAGGCTTAAATAGGTGGCCTTGTTCGTGCTCGTGCGCTTAGCGCACATTAGTGAATTTTTGCTTAGCGCGTGCCTTTCTCACTTAGCATATGAATTGAAACGGTGTGCTTAGTGAGATGAAGCGGTACGCTTAGCGAACCTGTATGGCTCATCTTCTTCTAGAGTCTTCCTCGCACTTAGCCTATGAGTGTTGCGCTTAGTGGAAGCTCTCTATGCCACCAAATTGGCTTACCGAGAAGGTGAAAGACAACACTTTTCAAAGCTTGCCTAATTAACCTAAAATTGAGAGAAAATGATTATTAAACACACAAAATGGAAGTACTAAGTATTTATTACCTATACTTAACAGAAAATACTTATAACACTGCAAAATAACCATGAATTGGAAGAGTTTGATACAATTTGCACAAGTTTTATACACAAAAGTTAGTCGTATTCACCGACTAACAACTCCCCCAATTTTATAGTTTTGCTTGTCCTCAAGAAAAAAGAGAACAACTCACTTGTCCTCAAGTGACAATAACATGCAGTGGCTATGTACAAAGGTGTATGCAACAAAAGTTACTGATTGCATGATAAGAGAATGAAGTATTATGTACTCATCACTTGTCTTTCAAAAGGTATGCAGTTATCCAGAGAAAAGAATAAAATGTAACATGAACAATTAGATGGAGTTAGACATAAGACAAATATCAAGGAAAGTAGCTTAAACCACAGTCTCACGACTACTGTTTCACTCAAGCACAAGTGTTTAAGCTATTCATTAATGACAACTAGCAAGAGGTCCAATCTTTGAATTTCATCTCATGCCATAAAGTCAGAAATGTATAAACAAAATCAGAAGGACTTTCTCAGGCTTGTAGTGAGGCTTGGCTACAAAAATTCATTGATTTTTCTAGGATTCAAAGGTTTAGATTCTAAGAGAGCACAAATCCTAGACTTATCCCAATGGTCTTTTTAATACAATTGGCTTGCTCACTAGCTTTTCACTTTCATTTTCTTTTGACATTGTTACATCAGCACACTTTTCATCCTTTTCTCTTTTTTTTTAACAGACAACTTGTTTGTTGTGTGTGCTGATGCTTTATCTCTTTCTTTGCATCCCAATTAGTTCCACTCCCCAAAACTTGGGGTAAATTTTCCTTGAACTATATGCTCTCCTAGAATCTAAACAAGGTATCTGGAGATAAATATTTAAGTTCAGGGTTCAAAATTTGACAATATCATTCAACTAAAAAAGGGTGCAAAGGATATAATGATCAATCAAGGTAAGCTTTTTGGTCAAAAGGCTTGTGTATGTACAATCATGGCCTTCATCATGTCTTCATTTATACATTTCATTCTAATATTCAGAGATTCATGCAAACATTATTACTCACAGCTAGTCGTTCACTCACAGTTTAAGTTCACACTCTCACCGGTTTTGGTTCAAGCTTTTCTTTCTCAATCAATCTGTCTACTGACTAACAATTCTAAATGCAAGTTCACATTCTTGATATTTATTTGTCTAACATACACACTTGCTCAAAATCATGAAAAGAAACACAAATTCCATCAAAATAAAGACATACACCCATTTTTCACAAAAAGACAAAAGTGTTTTACTGCCATGTCATTAAAAACAAGTCAAACTGTTCAAAATGCTTCAGAATAAGCAAACCAACTATCCATAAATAAAACTAGCAATGTATATAAATATAAAAGAAATTATGTACTAAAACTATAATTAAAATAATAATAAACCAAAAAGAAAAAAGTGTCGTTAGGAATCAAAATTCATGTGATTGGTCCTGGGTGTCCTGTGTCTGAACATCCTCCTCATCTATCAGATGCAATACTAGAGTAGCTGGAGGAGAAGTGTCTAGAGTCAGGACTGGTATGGTCTGGCCCTCAGGTATCTCTAAGACAGGAATGGAAGAGTCTGCTGCATGTTGAGGTGAAGATGGATCCACCCCTGGAAATGGTGCATCAGCTGATACTGGCACTGGCTCAGGATGAGCAGCCTCATTGGATCTCGTCTCTAATCTTCCTTTCGAAAAATCAACGGCTCCAGGGATGATGGTTTCAGATGAGTGATCATTTTCTAGTTCTAGCTCATGCTGTTGAGGTGTCTGGGCTGTAAAACTTTCATTATCCCCCACAAAAGAGGGTCGGGCTCCAGGCCAGGCCACCTTCTCAATGAATTGCTCTACACTCATAATTGGCCTTTGCTGAGCCAGTTCTTGCAAGCTTTGCATAATGAGAATCTATCCTTCAAACAGGCTTTGCAATTTGGCATCTGTAGTCTGGGAGCTTTGGGCAGATGGGTCTGCTAAAGCTGGAGGTGGGGCTGAAGTAGAAGATGTTGGGATGCCAGCTATTGGCGCAAAGGAAGAGGGAACATCAGCTGCTCTGAGCGTGGTCTTCCTTGCCTCTGGAAAATTAATTGTTTGGTCATTCGCATTCCAACAGTTCCTTATGATATAGGCTAAGTCAATGACCGGTCTTAGGTTCTCGTAGGAGGTAAGAGCATCAGATCCAACTCCCCTCGATCTACACAAGGTTGTGATTAAAGCTAGGAAGCCTAAGCGAGAAGAGTTAGACTGAGCCATCATGGTCATCTTTCCAGAGATCAAATCGCCAATGCTCATGTCCATCCTTGTGATTAAGCCATAGACCAACCTAGCTCTATCTGTGATCAAATCTGAAGTGCGGGAGGTAGGAGATAGGTTTGAGTAAGAGAAAATGCTCCATGTCTAAGCCAGGGTAGTAAGATATTTTCTGAGGAGCTTCCATGGTTGGCCCTCCGTGTTTAGAATAAAGCCCTTGCCCAGAATGCATAGACTAGCCTCCATCTCTCTAGGATCAGACCTTAATCTCCAAAATCTAGAATAAGTGGGTAAAGATTCCTCCTCCTCTAATAACACTAGAGTATGGAGGAACTCATTTAGGCTGTCTGCATCTATCTTGATTAAATGGCCTTTTATTCTATCACATTTGGGAGCTTGATCTGCTGGACTATAGAAATTGGCATAAAATTCTTTAACCACTGCCACATTTGCGAGGCGTTTGTGAAGGTTTCGCCTCTCCAATTCTGCTTTAAACTCGTCGAAATTAGAATGATAAAGTTCCACATTCCTTTCCTGAAGGATCCTTCAGTCTAAAATATTATTGATATATTGGTTCCAGGCTTCCTCTGATTGAAATCTCCTGTTGTCATTCTGATCCTGTGGCCTAGAATCACTACTCTTACGTTTTCGAGAGGCCATCTGCATATAAAGGAACCAAACAATTGATCAGGACTGAATTTATTAAAAATCAAAACTGAAAAATAAAACTAAAAAAGACACTGGCCGCTTAGCGAGACATGGAGCCGCTTAGCGGAAGTTGTAGAAATTCAGCTTTTGCAGAATTGGCTTAGCTGGACAGTGCCCGCTAAGCTAAACATCTGCCGCAAGGATATGCGCTAAGCTCCTTAAAGGCTACGCTTAGCGGCACCAACTCTTCAAAAATTCCACTAAGTATTGGAAGCTTAGCGAGAGAAGCTTGCTTAGCTTAGAGGATGCCACAACAAATCGCGCTTGGCCCAGGAAAGCTCGGCTTAGCGCGCGGCTATCAACAAAAAATTGTCTAAGTTACCTGGGCTTAGCGATTCAGCCTCGCTTAGCCATAGGCATCTCAGCAAAAGGATGAATGTTCATCCTCAAAAGATGAACTCACTTAGCGTTGTAGGCGCACTTAGCGAGTTCTTCCGAGAACGCCTATATACACAATGAGTACTGATGAACTCGCTTAGCATAGCATGCTCACTTAGAGAGTTCATTGCGTTTTCCAGAAAATGCAGTTCATTTTCTTGCACTTTACAAGCCTCTAAAAGGTACATTAGACATGCAATGTATGCATCATACTCAATACAGTATACACGCGTATATAGTCCTAATCTTAAATTAATTCTAACAAAACATAAAAACCCTAAAAATCTAAAACTACAATTGAAGTCGTCTACCCTAAAGTTTAGACAAGAAAAAGAGAAAAAGAATCAAGGAACTTACTTGGATTGTTAATGCTTTGGGATTGGAAGTAGACAATGCAAAGAGAAAGCACAGATGCAAAATGCGCAAATTTTTGGAGAGAGAGAGTGCAGAGAAGGAGCTTCCAAAATCTTGCAAGTGTGAGTGTAACTGTTGTTACACTCACTTAAGCAGTTTTTGACACTTTCGCTTAGTGGACCGCTGCGCTAAGCGAACCAGAGAGACGTTTGGTTTCTCAATGAAGCTCGCTTAGCAGATCCTCGCGCTTAGCCGACGTTTCAAATTCAAAATCAGTTTTTTTTTAACACACAAACTTGGCTTAGTGCGGGGTAAGTCCGCTTAGCGAGGTCTGTAGATCAGAAAAGTTGCAACTCTCGCTAAGCCAGGCTCTGGCCAGCTTAGCTAAAATGATGCATCTTAAGTACAGAGGAGCATGCGCTTAGCTGATAAAGACTCGCTTAGTGCTCACATTGCTGAAAGGAATTTAGCTTAGCTTCCATGACTGTCGCTAAGCTTCATGGACCTCAGTTATGGCTGTAAGGAATTTAGCTTGGCGACAATAGGTCACGCTTAGCCAAGGATAAGTTGTCGCTTAGCGATCAGGCTGAAGCTTAGTTGAATTGAGATCGAATTGAAATTGGCTTAGCTCATAATTGGCCAGCTTAGCGAACCAAATCAACCTCAGATGCAAGGGTTGGGCACTAAGCGGTTGAGACTCGCGGCTTAGCGCATGACCAAAGATGCGCTTAGCGCGAGGCTCGCGCTTAGCGAAAGGACTACTTTTTAGAAAAGTGTTTTCTAAGTTATATTTCAGTCCTTTCCTCAACAAAATGAAACCCTTATATCTAACATTCAAAGTTAGGCTGATATACTCCTATGTATAGATTATGCAGCAAGTTCCCAATGATCTAATGCATGAAAACAAAAATTACAGAAATTAAAACTAGGTTGCCTCCCAGGAAGCGCTTCTTTAACGTCATTAGCTTGACACATAGCTTAATACCTTCAAGGGGGCATGAAAATCACATAGAACACATCTTCCTTGAAGTTTCACCTTTTAGCTAGAAATTCCATGAACTTCATATAGTCTGGAAGGACATTCTAAATCATTTCAAGAAAGGTGTTAGTGATTAAAGAAAGAATGGCACTTAAGGTTTCCACATCTTCCTTGATTTGGAGAATGCTTTCTTGTTGGATTTCTACTGTTGAGTACTTCTTCCATTGTTGTTGTACTTGTTCCTCATCTTTCTCCTCATCTTTTTCTCTTGACTCATGCTCTTTTATAGGGCTTTCCTCTTGAGCTTCAACCTCTACAAAGTATTTTTCTCGTCTGGACATAGATTGAGTCACTGCTTCTACCAGGTCACCAACCTAGATTTCTACACTTTGGAGTGCTCGTTGAATTGATTTAGTTGTTTCCTTGAATAGCATCAACAATTTATCCAGATTGTAACTTTGGTCCCCCTTGAAAGTTTCTATTGAGTAGCTCTTGCCAAAATGAATTTCATGATTTTTCATTGAATTTTGATTGGCTTTTGAGCTAGCATGGTATGCCATGAAGTCTGCCAAAATACTTTCAAGATCAGGGGCTCTTTCTTTCTCATGGTAATCATACATGACCGGTTCCTGTTTCCAGTCAAAGTTATTTATAGAATAAAAATAACAATTGTCCTTGTGATGCTCTCCTCCGGCTAAATCTCAATTCATTAATGGAATTGAGATAATAATCTTCATGATATAGAGGTGAAAGAGTTACCTTATTTAGGAATAACTAGATCACTTACAGGAGAGTTTGTACATGCAGAATACTAACAAAACAACGGTTATCCAGTTTAACAAGAAAAGACAAATAGGAATTAAGAACAAATATTCACAAAAAAATCAAATAATAACAAATAAAGAATAGACACCTAAAGACGAACTAACTTCCCAAATAAATAGAAGTTCCCCGGCAACGGCGCAAAAAACTTGTTCGGCTCCAGCAAGTGCACCGGATCGCAGGGTGAGGCACCACAACAGCCCGGGGATGATCAGCAGCAGGCTGCATGTGCTCCACCACCACCTCTAGAGTCTACCTCTAATCACCTGCGGAGATTGGAGCGGAATATATGATACATGGCTGATGTTCGACTTCGGCAAGTGCACCGGATCGTACAAGTAGTATAAAACAGTAAGAACCGAGTATCGAACTCTCGGGGAACTTGTGTTATTTGGTAAGCTATTTCAACAAATAGGTGTCTGGTGTGTAAAGATAAGTGTGAATATGAGCAGGTGTATAAACTATCTATGCAAAAAGAAAGAAAATCACGGGAGAGAAATGAAGTGTAAAAACAAGTAGAGAACATGTTGGCCTTCCTAATAGGTTCCTGGTGCTAAAAGGATATTCTCTATCTAACAATGCTCATGTGTTCTTATGGTGCCTTCCTAATAGCCTAATCCTGATCAAGCATTGCCTGCAGATTCCTCTTGTAGGACTAAACTCAACCAGGACCGCATTAAGACACATATACACAACTAAATTATCGCACCCCGATTCCTCGTGATAGTACAACAACTTAGCCCTGTACTATCAAGGACTTTAGAGTCAGACCAGTTTCCACCATTGAATGACCCTAACAAAGCATGCATCTACGTGATCAAGGTAATGGCATACTGGAGTGAAAAGCAGATAGCACAGAGAACACACAAAACATCATTAAATAGATAGAAATATATTTACATCAGGTACCTACATGGAAGATCCAACAGAGGATTTAGCTTTCCATAACCAGGAAGCCTCCTTTACAACAAAGAGAAGAACAAGATGAAAGATTGCAAAAATACAAGTGGTGAGGATGTCTCCTTCACCTCTAGGATCTCACAATCACTCACTAACTCATCCCAAGCTCTCAAATCGACTCCTGCTTCAAGCTCTAGTCTCTGCAGATCTTCACACAGCAAAATCTCTCAAAACTCTCTAGCACTTGGACCTTTCTCTCTCTAGAATCTCTAGACATGCAAAGCTCTGAATCCCAGTCCAAACTCCCTCTCTAAAATCTGATTTAAGGCTTAAATAGGTGGCCTTGTTCGTGCTCGTGCGCTTAGCGCACATTAGTGAATTTTGGCTTAGCGCGTGCCTTTCTCACTTAGCAAATGAACTAAAGCGGTGTGCTTAGTGAGATGAAGCGGTACGCTTAGCGAACCTGTATGGCTCATCTTCTTCCAGAGTCTTCCTCGCACTTAGCCTATGAGTGTTGCGCTTAGTGGAAGCTCTCTATGCCACCAGATTGGCTTAGCGAGAAGGTGAAAGACAACAATTTTCAAAGCTTGCCTAATTAACCTGAAATTGAGAGAAAATGATTATTAAACACACAAAATGGAAGTACTAAGTATTTATTACCTATACTTAACAGAAAATACTTATAACACTACAAAATAACAATAAATTGGAAGAGTTTGATACAATTTACACAAGTTTTATACACAAAAGTTAGTCGTATTTACCGACTAATAGCTAACCAGTAGGCAACCAACCACAGGGGTCAGGTGCGGCTACATGAGACTTTCTACTAGTGCACGCATCGTCGGCAGGGCCAGGGTTCCAACCCATACACGTGGCCTACTACGAAGCAGTTTGAGGCTCCAGTAACATGGCTAGGGGATTGGCCCGAGGATCAGACAGGACCCACCGATGGATGCTCCTAGGGTTGAGGACGAGGCTAAGGACGATCAGGACATGGCAGACCTAGTAGATTTCCTCCAGTGAGAGAGGCAGGGACGACCAGATCGCCAAACTTGTGATTTTCCTCTTTCACCATTAGTGCTTTCATGTGTTTGACATTGTTATTTTCATATGTTTGACATTGTTATTTTCATATGTTTGACATTGTTATTCTCATGTGTTTGACATTGTTATTTTCATGTGTTCGACATTAGTGCTTTCATGTGTTTGACGTTATTTACTTTCAGCTGTTTGACATTATTGCTATTAGTTGTTATGTCCAAACTGAATATGTCGCTATCACTTTCAATTATCTATCGCGCGTTGTCGTGTTTAATTCATGATGTTTTGTATGAAACGCTAAAAACGTAGGTCTTGTGTACTTTCAGTTGCCCACCTTGTTTTCCGTAACATGTAATCATGGATGCCAACTGTACCCGATTTGCAAACTATCTCTAATCTTTTCTTGAAGCAATCGACCAAAAGAATTAGACAGAAATAAAAAATGATAAAGATAAAATTTTTTGGTCAAACTAAAAGCCAACAGGCTTTTGAAAAATGAACTTGCCAAAATTTCACCATTAAGAACACGAGCAGATTTTTGAAAAAAAATGTGTGTACACCTGAAGGATGAATGTTGTTAGTTTTTTTTCGAACGCCCAAAATAGACTCGAATGATTGCATGAATCAATAAAGGAGCATGTTTTGGAAACACTGGGTTGACTTAAATAGGAAAAATGAATCCTGAGCCCTTGTGTCACATAACCACAAAACTTTATGCTTGAGTGTCTACATGGGTGTATGCATGACCAGTTTTCCATAAATTTCTAAATCATCATTATTGCATGCGTGTCATGGAAATAATGTGGGACATTTCCTTATCCCTGAACCGCTGGCCAGACCAATGCCCTGACATACATCATGTCCGACCTTTCTACGAACCTTTTGAGTCAAAATCTCAACTCATTGGCCATACACCTTGACCCTGGATAAGAATTTCCATCCTTGCCCTTGAAAAATGGGGGATCTCCCAAGAAAGAAGATCCGTTTGTTGTTAAGCTACAAATGTGCTTCAAAGGCAAAAGAAAAAGAAAATCCCGATCAAAGGTCGGAAGGAAGCAAAAACAATAAAAGAAAGTTCCCGGTCAAAGATTGGATGAAAGCAAAAGAGAAGAGAAAATGCTCGATCAAAGGTTGGAAGAAAACAAAAGAAATATACAGAAAGGTCTTTGAACCAAACAATATGTGGACAAACATACAAAATTGTCACAAGCAAGTGAGAAAAGAAAGGAAATCGCGACTTGTGACGCATGAAGTGGTCCCCTCCCTTAGTTTACCAACCAAAATCTTGTGCGCTCGCAATTCTTTCACCCCGCACTAGACAAAAATAGAAAAGGTAAAGGCCAAAATACCCAGAGCCAAGTTTCCCACCAAACACAACTTCTCGAAAAAGTCATATTGATCCATGATTGCGCATGTTATCTTTGATTTTGATAGGAAATGATTTGTAAAGTCAAGTCATGATATATCTGTGGTTCGGAATTAGGGGGAAACACTAGCCCGTGTGAGATTATATACACCTTGAGTGATTTTCTTCCATTTCAGTTGGACCTAGTGTTTCCTCTAAATGATCCTTTAGAAAAGAAATGCTAATATCCTAAATCTCATTTATGGTTATGAAAAAATGTTATCAGCATACTTTCCTTCCCCAATTGACACATTAAATTTCTTCAAAATATATGTTGCTCTAGTCGGTTGGAGGTTTTGTTTCTTTGCTAAAGCATGATCGCATTTTTAGTCAAGGAATACTGAGACTTGTGGGCCGTTGAACCCATTTAGTCTCACTTTTTGCAATCAAGCGACCCGAAAGTCCGGTAGCATGCGGAGACACCTTATAGTTATCCACACCTCGTAATTCAGAGATACCAAGTCCAATGACACGCATAGACCAATGTGGTCATCTGCACCCTTCTTGGAGATGTCAGCGTCTTCCAGCCGGGACCATTTAGTCTCACCTTTTTCTATACAGCGACCCGAGATTCCGGTGGCACACAGAGACACCATACAGTTATCCGCATCTCGTCATTTGGAGACCCCAAGTCTGATCACACATAGAGACCAAAATGGTCATCTACACCTTTCTCGGAGATGTCACCGTCTTCCGGCTGAGACCATTTAGTCTCACCTTTTGCTATCCAGCGACCCGAGAGTCCGGTGGCATATACAGAAACCTTACGGTTATCTACACCATCTCATTCAGAGACCCAAGTCTGATGACATGCAGAGACCAATGTGATCATCTGCACCTTTCCTGGAGATGTCAGCGTCTTCCGACCGAGACCATTTAGTCTCACCTGTTGCTATCCAGCGACCCGAGAGTCCAGTGGCATGCGGAGACACCTTAAGGTTATCCGCACACCAACATTCAAAGACCCCAAGTCCGATGACACGTACAGACTAATGTGGTCATCTGCACCCTTCCCGGAGATGTCAGCATCTACTGGCCGAGAGGATTTAGTCTCACCTTTTGTTATCCAACGACCTGAGATTCCGGGGGCACACGGAGATACCTTACGGTTATCCGCACCTCTTCATTCGGAGACCCCAAGTCCGATGACATGTAGAGACCAATGTGGCCATCTACACCCTTACCGAAGTTGTCAGCGTCTTCTGACCGAGACCATTTAGTCTCACCTTTTGCTATCCAGCGAATCGAGAGTCCGGTGGCATGCAGAGACACCTTATGGATATCCGCAGCCCATCAATCAGAGACCCCAAGTCCGATGACACGTAGAGACCAATGTGGTCATCTGCACCCTTCCCGAAGATGTCAACATCTTCCAGCCGAGAGCATTTAGTCTCACCTTTTGTTATCCAGCGACCCGAGATTCCGATTGCACACGGAGACATCTTACGGTTATCCGCATCTCGTCATTCGGAGACCCCAAGTCTGATGACACATAGAGACCAAAATGGTCATCTGCACCCTTCCCGGAGATGTCACCGTCTTCCGGCTGAGACCATTTAGTCTCACCTTTTGCTATCCAGCGACTCGAGAGTCCGGTGGCATATGTAGAAACCTTACGGTTATCCGCACCCTATCATTCAGAGACCCAAGTCTGATGACACGCAGAGACCAATGTGATCATCCGCACCCTTCCCAGAGATGTAAGCAACTTCCGGCCGAGACCATTTAGTCTCACCTTTCGTTATCCAGCGACCCGAGATTCTGGTGGCATATAGAGACACCTTACGATTTTCCGCATCTCGTCATTTAGAGACCCCAAGTCTGATGAGACATAGAAACCAAAATTGTCATCTGCACCCTTCCCAGAGATGTCAGCGTCTTTCGCCTGAGACCATTTAGTATCACCTTTAGCTATCCAGCGACCCGAGAGTCCAGTGGCATACGGAGTCACCTTATAGTTATGCGTACCTCGTCATTCGGGGACCCCAAGTCCGATGACAAGCAGAGACCAATGTGGTCATCTGCACCCTTCTCGAAGATGTCAGCGTCTTTTGACTGAGACCATTTAGTCTCACCTTTTGCTATCCAGCGACCTGAGAGTCCAGTGGCATGCGGAGACACCTTAAGGTTATCCGCACCCCAACATTCAGAGACTTCAAGTCCGATGACACGCACAGACCAATGTGGTTATCTTCACCCTTCCCGAAGATGTCAACATCTTCCGACCGAGAGCATTTAGTCTCACCTTTTGTTATCCAACGACCCGAGATTCCGGTGGCACACGGAGATACCTTACGGTTATCCGCATCTCGTCATTCGGAGACCCCAAGTCTGATGACACGTAGAGACCAAAATGGTCATCTGCACCCTTCCCGGAGATATCAGCGTCTTCCGGTCGGGACCATTTAGTATCGCCTTTTGCTATCCAGTGACCCGAGTGTCCGATGACATGCGGAGACACCTTGCGGAGTAGTCTCTTTGAGGTCCAATGTATAGACTCAACCCTGCATTTAAAAAGACATAATTATTTTCATCCATTAATGTGTTCTTATAAAATTCAATATTGATTAACAATTTTCATACCTGTAAGTTGTTGTGTTTCCTAGATGCATCACCTTATTCGTCCATGCTTTTACAAATCGTTGTCTGTAGGGAATCAACTGTTGGACAAGTGGCCTCAGAAATATTAAGAAGGGGGGGTTGAATTAAGATTTCATTGACTATTCCTAATTGAAAATTTCCCTCTCTTAATTATTCCCTAGATTCAATTATTTCTTTGTTAACAAGTTACTGAAATAGTAAATGAAGGAAATAACTTGCGGAAATGTAAAGACAACAGAAAGTAAAAGAGATAAGGGAAGATAGAATGCAAAATCGGATTTATCCTGGCTCGGCCACAACCCGTGCCTACATCCAGTTCCCAAGCAACTCGCTTGAGATTTTCACTATCCTTGTAAAATCCTTTACAAGCAATGAACCACAAAGGAATCCCCTACTTTGTGTTCAGTGATTACAACCAAGAAGTTATGGCCACTTCTTGAAATGAACCCAAAAGCGGTTTAACTTTTGAGTCCAATGATAACAACCAAGAAGTTGTACCCACTTCTTGCAATGAACCCAAAAGCGGTTAGTCATTTGAGTCCAGTGATCAACCAAGAAGCAAATCTGCTTCTTGCAATGAACCCAAAAGTAGTTAGTCTTTTGAGTCCAGTGCTTAACCAAGAAGACCTTCTCTTGAAAAATAGTCACCAAGAGTAGGTCTCTTGAAAAGCTTTCTGGAAGAATGGAGGAGGAGAATAAAATAGAATAACACAAGTTTTTGCCCAATGAACTTTTCTTGACAAAGCAAGTATTGAACAAAAACTTTTAGAAAGATGTTGAGAATGATTTAGTAATCAGTATTTTTAAAATTCGTGCCATGGTCACATATTTATAGCCATTTGATGGCTCTTGAAAAAACCATGTTAAAAGTCGTGACTCTTGGAAATTTCTTCAAAACTAGTCACTTTAAAAGTTGTGACTCTCTTGAAAACTAGTCACTTAAAAGTTGTGATTCTCTTTGATAACTAGTCACTTAAAAGTTGTGACTTTCTTGAAAACTAGTCACTTTAAAAGTGTTGACTCTTGGTAGATTCTTCAAAAACTAGTCACTTTAAAAATCGTGACTCTTGGCAATTTATTTTTCAAAACCATTCATTGGTAATCGATTACCGTTATAGTGTAATCGATTACACATCAACAGATGTTACTCTTCATGTTTAGATTTTAAAAACCAACGTTTAGAAACACTGGTAATCAATTACAAATGTTGTGTAATCTATTACACAAGTTAGAAAATGTTTTATCACAAGTTGTGACTCTTGAAATTTGAAATCCAAACGTTCAAAAAAACATTGGTAATCGATTACATGCCCATGGTAATCGATTACTACTTTGTAAAACAGTTATAAAACTGTTTGGGCTTCTGATAATTGATTACTGCCTTATGGTAATCGATTACCAGAGAGTAAAAACTCTGGTAAAATATTTTTCTTTGAAAAATTCTTTTGGACTAATTGTGCTATTCAATCTTTTCTTTGAAAAATTCATTTTATACTTGTCTTGATGCTTTTCTTGAGGTTCTTGCATATCTTGAGTCTTCTCTTGAATCTTCTTGATTCTTTAATCTTGTTTGAATGGATCTTTAATAATCTTTGGCATCATCAAAATAATCTTGGAAGCTTTGCTTCTACATCAACCATGTGTCTTTCACATAGTCAACAAACATTGGCCATGATGAGCAAGGAATTTCAAACTTTGTAAGGCAGTCATCATACTTTATCTCAGTAGGACAATCCATAAGAGTCATTCATGCTTCAATCACATAGTCCCATGCATTTTTTTACCCGCAAGGGTTTTACATTTTGCCTTAACATTCTTATCAATGTGAAACCGACACAACAAGTTAGTTGACTCAGGAAACATGGTTTTCACTACATTCATCAATGTTGAATCTCTGTCAATAACAATCACTTGAGGGATTGCATCACTTTTCAAAAAAATACCTCTAAACCGTTTAAGAGCCCAAACAACATTTTTTATACATTCACCCTCCAAATAGGAAAATGTAGCTAAAAATGTCATCCCAGTAGGTGTCACACCAACAATGTCAAGTAAAGACAGTTTGTATCTATTTGTTTTGTATGTACTGTTTATGAGGAATACCAAATGACATGCATTGCTTAATTTTATTGCATCCGGATGTGTCTAAAACATATCACGTACAACATCATCATCCTTTAGTCTATGCCAATGAATATACATATCACGTTCAAGTAGCTTCATTAATTGTTGCATTTCAGTATTACTATCTTTTATAGAAGAACGATATGCATATCTTGCATTGTAGACTTGCTTCATTGTTGTACAATTGTTGGCATTGTGATCCTTTAAAGTGAGAAGAATATTCTTTGGTTTTATCATTAACTTTGTCATATCACAAAAAATAATCTTTTCATCCTCAGTTAGTTGACCAACATACGGATGTCCACTCAATAGCTTAGCCAATGCATGATTATGAATCCCAAATATTAAGTTGACCGTCCACCCTTAACCTCCCAGGACTGGTTTTGCTCGCAGGTTAAAAGGACAACCACATTTTCTAGTGCTAGTCACCGTCGGTACTAAATCTTTCTTGTGTGGTCTATACTTTCCACTCCTCTCACAACCAATTAAAATGGATAAGATCCTTCCTTTCTTTCTAGTTGATGTGTCAGACCTCATTATCACAGTCACAAAACCAATATCATACGCAATAATACGAGCCCATTGCAATACGTCCTCATAGGTAGGAAACACCTACAAAAAAGACAATACATGTTTAGTCTTGTTAGGACATTCATTTACTTTAACCAAGTAGAAAATCATATCAATACCTGAGAAGTATTGAAGGCATCAAAACAATCAATATTTTCAACCACAGCAAGTTCCTCTCTCGTGTCTTCATTCATACTAATTTCTTCAGACATAATGCTTTCATATATTCACTCATCTTTGTCCATCTTAACAAAATATTAAAGAGAAAAAAAATCAATGTAAACAACTAAGGAAAACTAATGAAATTCGATATGTATAGCCTATATGGATTGACAATCCCTATAGGCTATATGGATTTGCAATCCATGTGAACTATATGGATTGGTATTTCATAGATATGTAAAAAACTTACCTCTGGACCGTCGTTGCCACCGCAACCACCACGACAATGATGAAGGCAATGTTGGTAGCAAACCACCGTGACAATGTAGGTAACAAACCACCACGAGCCAATTGAAGGAGGAGCCCAGTGAAGTAAGAAGAAGAAATTTAATGGTGTAAGAAGAAATTGAAAATGAAAGGAAGGAAGAAGAAGTAAAAAATGGCACTGTTGGAATTAAAAAAATTGAATGGTGTATATGAGATTTGAATGGTGTAGGAAGAAAACTCTTAACCTAGTGGAGAAGGACCAAATTAGGATAAGAAGGGACATTCATTTTACTAGTGGCATAGTAGCAAACTATGAGGGAGAAGCGAAGAGGAAAATTCATTGAGATTTTTGCACACCTACTAGACAACCAGTTTTAGGATTGCAATTGCGGACTTGTTCACAATTGGATCAGATTGATTTTCGATAGCAGGTTTAACAATGTGATACTCGGTGTCATACCCTAATTTCGTCTGGGGGCTATCGTTTGTTGATCTTTTGATCCTTGCTAGTCAACTTATAATGTTGAATGCCAATTATAGTGTGAAACAAATGATCATTTAATGTTTTGATCAAGAGTGCGAAAGATACCGAAAGGGAGGAGCAAAAGGGTCATTTTAGGGAGTTTTCTCGACTTTGGCTCGCCCAGGCTAGCCTGGGCCCCCAAATTGCTTAGGGGTGAAGGAACCAGCTTGCTTGGGCAAGCCAACTTACTTCAGGATGAAGCAACAGCTCGCTTGGGCGAGCTGCCATGGTTCCAAAGGCCATTTTTTGCTATAAATAGGCGTGAGGGAGGCTGAGTGAAGGGTTCCAAGGTTCAGTATTAAAGGATATAGAGAGAAGAGGGAAAGAAGAAGAAGAAAGAAGAAGAAAACGAGGTTGAGGCGCTACCAAATCGCGACCGTAATCAACTTCTACATCGTTCTTCCTTCGGTGTTCTTTGTTCGTCATCCGGTTAGTTTTTGTTTTAAGGATTTGGATACGATCTATGCACCCTTAGGAGCCCTTTTTGTTGTTTTTTGTATCTTCATCTCCTTCTTCTATCATTAGTAAATCTCTTATCATTTGTAAAGAAAATTTTAACTGATCATTAGTTACGTAAGTCATCTTTTAAAGAGGTTGAAAGCTAATAAACAAAACTAAGATAAAACCAACTCATAACTAACTTCTTTTTTTATCAAATATCACTTAAGATCATTTCAAGGTCCAATTCCTTAACGATTTTCTCTCTGCTTTTCAAATTCTAAAACATCGTTTCAAGATCCAACGCCTTAAATGACTTTTGTTCGCAATTAAAATAAATCTTTCAAAAAATATAAAATCAGTTTAACACACAAACTTTCAGACTTAAAGAACTACATAGGTTTGAATTCCTCATCGCACCTGAGGATACGTAGGAGCAAGGGCAACACCCTTGTCGACTCCAAAAAAATAAAAAAAAAATATGAAAAGGTAAAATAAATAATATTGAAGTTACATTTTTGCACACTCGATTAAAGGTTGTCGTCCCTTGTGACAGACGCGTAGGGTGCTAATACCTTCCCTATGTGTAAACAACCCCCAAACCCTTATTTTCAAAATGCACAAACCTTTTTTGGTTTTTCTAACATTTTTCTCGAATAAATGTTGGTGGCGACTCCCGTGCGTTCTCCTTTTTTGGAAGACGCACTCTTCGATCTCACCTCACCCTCCCGCCGAAGGGTAGGTTACGACACTCGGTTTTCTATTTAGTTGGATCATCGAAACAAGGGGTGGAGAGGGAGATAAGTGCTTCGCAATTTTCTTCTCTATATTTGGGTTTCTTTTCATCTTCTTGTTTCTTATTGGTGAGGATTGGTGCTATGTTTGCTTTGGATGACTATATGCAAGGCGGATCCAAAAACCTATAAAAGGGGGACTAGATTTTTTTTTCTTCCTTTGGAGTTGTTTAAATGTCCAACTTTTAATAAGTAATAATTTTTTATTTTTTATTATTTTTACACATAAATTTGAAACTAAATTTTATTTTAAATGATAATTGTAGAAGCAAAGACTTTGCCTTTGATGTTTTGATGATGCCATATGATCGTGATGTTTTGATGCCTTATGAAAATACGCTTAGTTTAATTCAAGACAAAAATCCAAGAATACAAGATACAACATCAAGAAGATCTCTAGTGTTTTAGGAAGGGAATTCCAAATTGAAACTGCAAAAGGTTTGGCCAAGAAATTTAAGCAAAAATGTCTTTTTCAAGAGATTTACTCTCTGGTAATCTATTACCAGAGGATGTAATCGATTACCAGTGGCCAAAATGACTTATAACAGCTATTAGAAATTTGAATTCAAATTTTACACTGTGCAATCGATTACACATGGATGGTAATCGATTACCAACAGTTACTGAACGTTTTGATTCAAATTTTAAAGCCTGTAATCGATTAGACAAGTCTTGTAATCGATTACCAGAGGAGATTTTCAGAAAATAACTTCCAAGAGTCACATCTATTCAAATGGTTTATGAATGGCCATCAAAGGTCCATTTATATGTGACTTGGAAACACAAATTAGGAGAGAGTCTTCATTGCCCAAAAAGTTTTTATCCTCTCAAAAGATTAAGAGAGTTTTTTTCCAAACTGAAATGTCTTATCCTCTCAAAAAGATTCCTTGGTCAAACACTTGCATATTCAATAAGGAATTTTGATTAATCTTCATTGTACAATCTATCTCTTTCAAGAGGGATTTCTTCTTCTCTTCTTCTTACTTCTGAAAAGGGATTAAGAGACCGAGGGTCTCTTGTTGTAAAGGATTCCTGAACACAAGGGAAGGGTTGTCCCTGTGTGGTTCAGACTTTGTAAAAGGAGTTTTACAAAGAGAGTGGAAAATCTCAAGTGGGTTGTTTGAGGACTGGACGTAGGCACTGGAAGTGGCCGAACCAGTATAAATCAAGTTTGCATTTTTCTCTTCCCTTAAAATTCTTTTATTTATTTCTATTTATCTTTTTCTTTTAAGAAGTTTATTTTGAATTGTCTTTTGAGTAACTCATGTTAAGGGTGCATTGTTAATCCAAAAAAAGAGAGTGAAATTTTAATTGGGGAATAGTCTTTGTATCTTAATTCAACCCCCCCTTCTTAACATAACTGAGTCCATTTGTCCAACAAGTGGTATCAGAGCTTCATGTATTAAGTTTAGAAGCTTCAAGAATAATGGCCTCAGCAAACTTCTTATTCCCAGAAGGAAACTCTATAAATAGGCCTCTTATTTTTAATGGAGTGGGTTACCACTACTGGAAAACCCGAATGCAAATTTTGATTGAGGCAATAGATTTAAACATTTGAGAAGCCATAGAAGTTGGACCTTATGTACCCACCATGGTGGCTGGTAATACAACAATAGAGAAACCTAGAAAAGAGTGTTCTGAAGATGAAAGAAGATTAGTACAGTACAATTTAAAGGCTAAAAACATTATTACTTCTGCCTTAGGAATGGATGAATATTTTAGGGTTTCAAATTGTAAGAGTGCTAAGGATATGTGGGACACTCTACAAGTTACACATGAGGAAACAACTAATTTCAAAAGATCTAGAATAAATACTCTCACACATGAATATGAACTATTCAGAATGTTTCAATATGAGACCATAGAAGATATGCAGAAGAGATTTACTCGTATAGTTAATCATCTTGCATCATTTGGAAAAATATTTCCTAATGAAGATCTTATTAACAAAGTGTTGAGATATTTGAGCAGACAATGACAACCAAAAGTAACAGTAATTGCAGAATCAAGAGATCTCACTAATATGTCTCTTGCCACTCTCTTTGGAAAACTTCAAGAACATGAAATGGAACTTATGAGACTCCATCAACATGAAGAGAATGATATAAAGAGAAAAGGAATAGCACTCAGAGACTCATCATCTTTTATTCAAGAAGAAAGTGACAAAGAGGACTTGACTGAAATAGAAGAAGATGATGATGATTTCAGATTCTTTGTGAAAAGGTTCAATAAATTTATGAGAAACAAAAGAAATAAAAGGGAATCAAACATCAATACAAAGAAGAAAGAAGAAGATTCCTCCTTAGCCCCAACATGCTATGAAAGCAATCAACCTGGGCACATGAGATTCGATTGTCTTGTTTTTAAAAGAATAATTGAAAAATCCAACAAGAGGAATCTCAAAGAAAAGAAAGCATAAATAACTTGGGAAGACAATGACAAAAATTCTTCAAGTGGTTCAGAAAAATAAAATCATAAATATGGGTTTCATGTTGAAAGACTATGAAAGCGGAGAAGAGCAAAGTTGATACATTGATAGCAATTTCTCCAAACACATGGCAAGAGATGCATTAGAGATTATTCATATTTCTCCCAAAGATAGTAAATATGTGATCAATGAAGACAACGAACAAAGGTCACTTGTCTTTGATTAATTACTTTTAATTATTTTTTACCTATGATTGTTAACTCTTGATTGAATTTTGATGCTTGTTTTCTACTTAAATGTTGATTGTCTTTGATGATTGTTTTTGAATGAGTTTTTGATTGTGTTTAAGATTGATGTTTGATTGTGTTTAATTGTAAGTATTTGATTGTATTTTTGATTGATGTGTTATTCTGTGATTGATGCTTGTTTGATTGAATTAAATGAGTATCAACATTGATAATTGATATAGATAGATGTTTTTAGCAAAGAAATAGATATTCTTTGATGAAACAACCTAGATATTGTTCTGGTAATCGATTACAATAACATGTAATCGATTACACAAGAACAGATAGCCTATAATCGATTACAGCAGCCTGTAATCGATTACCAGAAGGCAAAATGCTCCTATAATCAATTACCAAACCTTGTAATCGATTGCATCACGTCCTCTTCTATAAATACTCACGAAATCCAGTGGCGCTGCGCAACCACACTCCTCCCTACGTGCCTCCTCTTCCCTAATCTTCAAACCTTCATATCTCCCTCAATTCTTAACCAAATCAAGTCCCACAGAGCCCAATCTTCATCATTTTCACTCCTCTTTCAATTCCACCAATTGAAATTCGCTAAAACTTCATCAAATGGCAGAATCGTCGAAGAAGCGAAAGGGAACATCCTCCACCACCGCTGCTGCTGGCCATCGCCGCCACAGACCATCTGAAGCACTCACAACACCTATTCATCCTTCCTTATCATCTCCACGATCATCTACTCTATTTTCTTCAGATGATCAACGTCTACGGTACAACTCTCAATTTTCTTCTAGGATCATCTTAGACCCTAAGTACCTAGACACAAAATTCTTTAATGATGAGACATTTGGCTGTTATCAAGTGTTTCAAAATTCTGGATTGGTTGATTTTATGTCCTAAAAATTGTCTTACTATCCTGAACTTGTGAAAGCCTTTTACAACAATTTAAAAATTCAGGATGGTATTATTTCTTCTGAGGTGCATGGTATTTCTGTGATCATTGATCAATCTCTATTCTTTTCATTGACAAAATTACCCAGTCAAGGTGCACCTTTTGAGGGCACCATTGTTGATGACTAGAAATTTGATTATTCTAGTTATGATGCTCGTCGAATGGTTTGTAATGTCCAGGCTGAAATGACTGGTAGATTGCTGGCCGGATCATTAACCTTTGATTGTCGCATCATGCACTATATTATCGTTAGAATTTTGCTTCCCCGTTCTTCTAATTTGGCTCAAGCCTCTGAGGAGGACTTGATTTTGATGTGGGCTTTTCTTACCGGTTGTCAGATCGACTGGGCTCACTTGGTTAGGTATCGAATGCATAAGGCATTACGGGCCAATGAACCTCTTCCATATCCTCAATTGGTCACCCTTTTTCTCCATCATTTTCAAATTCCTCTTGATGATGAACCTTTTGTTCAAGTCAAGCGATCCTTTGCTATAGGTGCTGGTGCAGTCACTTCATTTGGTTACCATAAGGATCGTAATGGTCAATGGCTGAAGAAGGATGCGCTACAAGATGAGCGTACTCTTTCTCCTCCTCCTCAGCGTGATGATTCCTCAGCCCTTCTAACTGAAGTTCTTTCAGAGTTACGGGGTCTCTGCACCTATGTTGGTGAATAATTCGATTCTTTGGATGGTCGCTTTGAAGGCATGGATACCCGCATTACCCAGCTTGAAGAGGATGTGACTTATCTTCGTCAGAGCTTCGTTCTTCCACCACCGTCTTAGTTTTTAGGATGTTATTATCTTTTATTATAAGCCGTGTATTTGGCCATGCTTTTTACGTTATTATTTTCTAAACTTTCATTATCTCTCGATAATTGGCACTTAGTCTTTATGCTTGGATTATATTTGGTTATGACTTATGGATGATTGTCTTATATTTGGTTATGACTTATGATTGATTGTGTAAACTTTAGTTATATCATCTTGTGTTGTTTGCCACATACTTTGGCTTTTTGATGTTGCCAAAGGGGGAGAGAAATGGGGTGGTATAAAAGCTTAGAAATCAAGTGATTAAGTGATCATCAATTCCAAAACATAGGGGGAGAACATAGGGGGAGTATGAAATGAGTGAATGCAACATTATATCTTGCATATACATTGCTTGTATCTTGATTTCAGGAATTAAGTTGTCATCATCAAAAAGGGGGAGATTGTAGAAGCAAAGACTTTGCCTTTGATGTTTTGATGATGCCATATGATCGTGATGTTTTGATGCCTTATGAAAATGCGCTTCTCAAGTTTAATTCAAGACAAAAATCCAAGAATACTAGATACAACATCAAGAAGATCTCTAGTGTTTTAGGAAGGGAATTCCAAATTGAAACTGTAAAAGGTTTGGCCAAGAAATTTAAGCAAAAATGTCTTTTTCAAGAGATTTACTCTCTGGTAATCGATTACCAAAGGATGTAATCGATTACCAGTGGCCAAAATGACTTATAACAGCTATTAGAAATTTGAATTCAAATTTTACACTATGTAATCGATTACACATGGATGGTAATCGATTAGCAACAGTTACTGAACGTTTTGATTCAAACTTTAAAGCCTGTAATCGATTAGACAAGTCTTGTAATCGATTACCAGAGGAGATTTTTAGAAAATAACTTCCAAGAGTCACATCTATTCAAATGGTTTATGAATGGCCATCAAAGGTCTATTTATATGTGACTTGGAAACACAAATTAGGAGAGAGTCTTCATTGCCCAAAAAGTTTTTATCCTCTCAAAAGATTAAGAGAGTTTTTTTCCAAACTGAAATGTCTTATCCTCTCAAAAAGATTCCTTGGTCAAACACTTGCATATTCAATAAGGAATTTTGATTGATCTTCATTGTACAATCTATCTCTTTCAAGAGAGATTTCTTCTTCTCTTCTTCTTACTTCAGAAAAGGGATTAAGAGACTGAGGGTCTCTTGTTGTAAAGGATTCCTGAACACAAGGGAAGGGTTGTCCCTGTGGGGTTCAGACTTTGTAAAAGGAGTTTTACAAAGAGAGTGGAAAATCTCGAGTGGGTTGTTTGAGGACTGGACGTAGGCACTGGAAGTGGCCGAACCAGTATAAATCAAGTTTGCATTTCTCTCTTCCCTTAAACTTCTTTTATTTATTGTTATTTATCTTTTGCTTTAAAGAATTTTATTTTGAATTGTCTTTTGAGTAACTCATGTTAAGGGTGCATTGTTAATCCAAAAAGAGAGAGTGAAATTTTAATTAGGGAATAGTCTTTGTATCTTAATTCAACCTCCCCTTCTTAAGATAACTGAGACCATTTGTCCAACAATTATAACTTTAACCATTATCATAAATACAACAAACACATAATTAGTTTTATGTAATTTTATTTTAATTATCACCTTAACCATTACGATAATAGTAATAACAAGTACATCTAATTTTATACTAACTAACTTTGGTTATTATTGTAATTATTATAATAATGATGTACATAGTTAATTAGACACAATTTTATATATCTAATTAACTTGATTGTATGCATGTTTTGTGTATTTATTGGAGATCTTCTTTTATCTTTTGTTTATCATAGTGAAACTTTTTCTTTGGTCTGTTTGCCCATGTTTTTTATTCTTGCTTTGAGGGGTTTTTACATTAAAATTTGTGTCTCTAGCATTTATTTTGTGGTTCAGTTTTGGCTCTATTTTATTGGTGCTCCTTGCATATCTTTGCAAGTACCAGGGAATATGGATTCCAATTGCTCTGTTGTTGAGTTGTGTTATCATGTTAACAATCCTTGTAAAAAAACTGTTTTTCAAGAATTATTTTGGCTATATTTTCCACAAAAATATTATCATGGAAGAGGTGTGAATCTAACTTTCTTGACTTAAAAAATAAGTTTATCACACTAAAAATATCACGTTACTCTTATTAAATCATTAAATTTGACAAATAATTAAAAATTGTGGTAAAAATTAATATGTTACTCTTTTATTTCAAAAAACTTACATGAGAATATTTAAGACCTACCAAACAAATTTAGTCAATCATAGGAATCACATTGATGGTGATTTTTGGGCATGAAAAAAATTTACTTGTACCAAATGTTCTTAACTTTTTCATCACATCAAATATCATGTCTATCATGAGCTAGTTTGGTGGTTGGGGGGAGGGACATAACATAAGGGTTGGAGGAATTAACAGATCATCGATTTGAATCCCTTATTAATTACTAACATTTACGATAAAATAAATTTATTATATTTGTCATTTTCTCTTTTACCTCTACCCCCAAAATCAGATGTTACATTTAGCATTTCTTTAAACTGTGAAATGTATTGTTGGAATTTGTGAAATATCCCAAAAGGCTCCAAACTCTCATATTGGGTAGTTTAACATATCTTTTTTTTTAAGGCCGTAATTTAGCCTATCTTAAAGGGTATATATACAAATATGTGATGAGAAGGATTAAGCTAGCTATTAAGAAACACGAGTCTCGCGCGTATAAGTTCAGACCATGTGGGTTCGATATAGTGCAAATTGATTTTTAATGGGATTTTCTTCTAAAACTAATTCCTTTTTAAACTCAGATTTTATTACGGTTTTAAATTGATTTTACACGTTGATTTTAACGGGCTTAATTACCGGATTATATTATTAATGACATATTATTTCCGGTTACCCGGTATTAATTATAGGATTTTATTCCATGTTACTGGAAAAAATATGATCGTTGCCAGACCGGTCCTGTGCCTATAAAAGGAGACGTTCTCCCACTGTTTTCAACCCACCGAAAATTCTCTCCTCTCCTCTCTTTGGGTTATCCTTCTCAGTTCTTTTGTTTGCTAGGGGATCTGCACACATCTCATGTCAGTGTACTCTTGCTGCCATCCAGCCGCTACGAACAACTTTGCATGATCCTAGGAGTCATTTTGGCTTCCAACTAATCTAAGTAATTAAAATATTTTATTTGAGAGAGAGTAATTAAAATATTATTTCTTACAAAACAATAAATACATAAAGATATAACAAACAGTTATATAATGATATCGATGTTACATAACTATCATACCAGTGTTTGAATTTAATTACACCTCTATGATTATTTAAAGAAAATCCAAATTGCAAACTTAGTCAGTGTGATTGATCCTTATGTTAATGAATCTTCTTTCCACTCTGGTTCAATTCCCTCACAAAATAGAGCATAAAGTCTCTAGCTTGTGATGTGAAGTTAAGGTCCATCAACTGGTGACAAGCACTCTTGTGGGTTTGTGTAGAAATAATCCTCTTCCTTGGGTTTTCCAGGCACCATTGATCTTGTAATTGGGTTCCCTACACGGTCTGCATGAGCTACCTTCACTGAAGTGGAGAACTGGTTCCAATTTATGATCCCATTTTTGTACTTGTCTATGAGTTTCACCAGAATTTTTCTGTTTAAAAGAATTGTTTTCTTGAATCCCAAGTACCTGAAAGCATCACAAAATTAATCTTAAGAGCATACTAACCTATTTCATGCCTTTATATGTGGCATGTGAGCACGAGCCCGGACATAGCGATAAAATTGTACCGTGCGAAGGAGCCCCTAGACTGAGGTATGTTAGTTATTTTTTCTATATGTAATATATATCAAAGTTTTTTAATTTACAAGAAAACTTAATAATACTCCATTATATGTCATATGGAGATTAATTGAGACTATGATGGTACCGACTAACCTAATAATTTCTCCTTTATATGGTTAATGCAACGAAATAAAATTTATGCACCTTCTGTGGCCCTCAACCAGTTTTGCCATGTTCCCTATGTATGAGGGAACAAATATGTCACTCTCTATTGACACGTAATAATCTAATGCTGCCATTTGGTTTGAATGGTTCCGGAAAGGATCAAGCTCCGTGGGTTCCAATAATGTCTCCTTCTTAACCTATTAAGGTAATTAGTAGATAACAAGTTAATTATAATTTTGTTTAAATTGCCAGAAATTGTTGATTGTAGTTCTGAAAAGGTTGTGTTTGCTAACCAGATTTGGGAAGGCTTCTTTGAGACTTGCCATTCTTTTCTCTGGTTTATATATGTCCCCAGCAGCAATATAAACTTGAATATTACGATCAATGTCCAATGCACGTAGTGTTAGAGCAGTTTCCTCAGGAGTCAGAGGGCAAAGACCATCTTTTCTTTTCTTCTCAGAATCTATCTCTTTCTCTTTCCACCATGGATAAGCATATCTAAACAAATTTAGAGAGCAAACAATGATTTTAGTGTACTATATTATGAGAAATGTACTTTTCACAATACTTGGCATATGTGAAAATGCAATCATAATTTCACACTCTTTTTTACCATGCTTTACATTCTTACTTAATGGTTTAGACACGTACGTGCAAAAGAAAGTCACCGGGAGTATCTTTAAAATGAGTAAATTGTATGATTTTTAACCTTATAAAAAGGGAGTGAAACCAAGAAGGAATTGAAGGGAAAAAAAATTCCGTTGAAAATGCTGCATCTCGCTAGCCAATATAGATCCAATGGATGAACGGAAAAAGTAAGGACATAGATCTTTTTGCAAACATGCACTAAGTGGGATCTTATGGCAAAATAAATTGAGATTTTGGTCTTTTATCAAATTCAATGGTGTTGTGTGATCTATATAATCTACCTTAACCAGTGAGATAAGGCTTCTTTTGTCTTTGTGCCAAACTTTTTTTTATAGAACATACAAGTTGGCCCAACTAAGCTTACCAAATGTGAGAGGGGGTGTTAGGGAGTGTAGAAGTGTGTCATGCCAAATGATAATTTTTCTATGTAGAAATACTAGTCATAGAGAAAATGCTCAAATCCAATTAAAATTTGGAGGATTAGTGTACTTTAAATGGTTAATTGTGTTCAAGTGTACGAGGGGTGTGCAAATATCAAACACCAGAGTTACAATTGATTTTCCCATGTTGAAGAGTGAATAATGTTGCTTACCTCATTTTTGTTAACTGATCAATCTCTTCCTTGTTGCATCCTTCATTGCAACCAGTGAAAGCTATCATGTCCATTTCATATCTAAGATGAAGTGACAAGAAAGACCCTCTTTCCTTAAGAATCTTAACAATCTTCTTGGCCAATTGCTCAATTGGAGGAACAAATCTCAAAGCATGGTAATTCACTCGGCATCTAAGTTTCTGAGCCTCCTCAGGAATCCCATTATTTGCAAGTCTTGCATCAGATTTAGTGAAGTGTACCACCCCATATGTTTTTATCCGGGGAAGAATCTATTTTTTTTTATATTCGAAAATTGAAGTTAATTTTTATATGATTTGACAAGGTATGCACGTTATTAATTATTGTAATTTAATTTTTAACTCTATGCTAGAAGGCTACCTACCACATCGTAGTAATATGACATATTTGACCAACTAATGGGTGGCATGGAATAGATGGATTTTGTTTCCACCTTCTTCTTTTGTTGGGGAGGAAGCTCTTTCAGTATCTGAATCTCATCTCTCAATGAATTGATGAAATAATCCACATTGAATATATCTTTGAATTGGCTGCAGCCATAATCAGCACACAATTTTTAATGTACCATTTTCATAACCAAATTGCTAGCTAGATAGCTTGTTCAATGAGTCCTTCCTAATGTATCCATGCCTAAAATTTTTAGAAAAAAAAATTAAATTACACTAGTTTTTCTTAAAATTTTCTCTAATACTCTTTTTTTAAAAAAAGTATTAGAGAAAATTTCAACAAAAACTAGTGTAATTTAATTTTATTATAAGGAGGAAATTTCCTCCTTATAATAACCCTATTATTAAATGGTTGCAAAACATTATACTAACACAACCTATACACATTATATTAGCCCTATTAATTATTTGAAAAACACTATAAGGTATATTCCTTTAAGGAAAATGCTGTAAACCTTAAAAAACAAAGGGTTTAGTACAATCTAAGAAATCTCCAAAAGAGCGTAATTTACTCTAAATTAAGAAAAATAGTGAAAGGGAACAAACTGGCTCCACTCACCTATGATCATTCCAAAAAGAGATATTATCCAGCTCGGGAACTATTAGTGTAACATTTAAGTAACTTGCAATGGTAACCATGTCACATATCTGCTCAAATTGATAAAATAATAACAATAATTAGGAATGCTATTAACCATGGAAAGTGAGCAATTGCACGCATCAGTAATGTAAGGAATAAAGTATTGGATCAATGACAAAAGCTTACTCCAGCTCGCATTTGATTCAATCCTCCATTCGAAGAAACCATTAGATACCCATTATTATTCTCGTAAACCCCTGCATGGAAATTAAACGTAGGGGATAAGATATTACTTGTTGCTATTCCATTTTGTTTAGTCTTTGGGAGTTATAATCCGTGGAACTTAGCCTGTTTTGGAAACCTTTATGTGTGCAAATTCATATGCGAAGTTGATGCGTATGGTAGATAAAATGCACAATGATTATGTGCTAGTTTAGTGCTTGCGTGCAACTACAAGGCAAGGTTTTAACGTGTGATTCATTTTCAGTCATTACAGATATATTTTTAAAGGAAAAAGGGTAAATTGTGAGTTTATTCCTGGACCAGGGTAGACATAGAAAGGAAAATTCTTATTTGGTGGTTTAAGCCTTTTGGGCTATATAGGTAACTGAAAGTAAAATTAATATCTTTAATTCATATTATCTTTTTTGGTGGTTTACTATTTATATGAGATTCTTATCAATTTAATTAAAAGAAAAGGTAAGTTACATTCGCATGGTAAAATATTATCTGTTACGAGTTTATAGCAAATTTTAGAATCACGAGAGTGCATCACCTAATGGGGCCGGAACCAAATTAGGCCGCGATTGTGGATCCTATTGGCGCATGGGACTGCTTATTATTAGACTACAACGGCAAAACAACTTTAACTGCAACGTAAAACCTTCTTTCTTAGCGTTTAATTGTTATATACTAGTTCTTTACACTATCAACTTTTGCATGTGCACAGTACTTGTAGTTGAAGTAAGACTTAATAAACATTTTAAAAATATAAAATATTGTGATTGACTACGATGTAAAACATCTTTACGCTGGTGATGCATACGAATTAAAATCCTATTTCATAACGATAGTTAGACAACTTTCATTTCTACAGAAAGTGGAACTCTTCAATCGTAGCTTTTTGAAAACTTTCATAAAACGAAATGGGGACAAAACTATTGCTAGCAAACTTCAAACTAAATAAGAAAAAACTGAAATAATATATTATATAGTTAGACTAAAATAAATTTTTATTATAAAACATTCATATTTTTTGGTTCAGATTTGGTACCTACTATTATTATTAGCTAGACCTGTTTTCTAATTTCTGTCGGTCACGACAAATTATTGTATGGTCTGAAAATATGATAGTCTTAATTAATCTCTACAATATATGAACTAAATGTTATTATTTTTCTAAAATTAAAAGTTTTAAATGTTTGCATGTTAAGTAAAAATTAATTAGTATCATAGGTATATGATAGTCATCAACTACTTGATAATTTCTCGTTAGTCATGTCATCATCTAGTAGAAATCTTAACATCATAAACTAAAATAAAATAAAATCAATAGGGACTAAAACAAGAAAATTTTAAAAGGATCCAAACATATATAATATATAAAAAAAATTAAGCCTATATAATTATTAAAAGATGACATCTTTAGTAGCAACCCTGTTATAGTCTTTTTAATAGCTTGAAAGATCATCATCAAAAAAAAAAAAAAGTTGCCAGAAAGATTAAGATACGTACTTTGAGGTGGTAGAGAGAAGGCAGAAGAATGAGTACTAGTCTTGAACATGGCAGGTGTTACCATGTCACCAAGGCCTTTGAATTGCACTACAATAATGGTCCAAAGCAGCATCACAAATGCAGCTCGAAGTGTCCAAAGCTTCAAAAGAGATGATCTCTTCCGAGCAAGCGTGATAAATCTGAGTTTGTGTTCACCCTTTATGCCATCATTTAGCAACCCTTTGAATTTCTCATTCTTGACCCCTCCAATGACCAAATTGATCAGTGCTTCATATCTCATCTTACTATATGATTTTTCCTTTCTCCTTTTCTCTAGCTCTGATTCCTCAATAACAACCTTGTTGTAGAGCATTATACAGACGCATGCAACTAGCTAGTTACTTTTGTATATCATATGATTTGTACTACAATGTGAGTGGCAAAAGGATAACAAGGTTTGAAAATGGATGAGAAGAAGAAATAAAATGAAGAGAAACTTTTCTTAGGGAAAGAAAGAAATTAAAACAAGAGTTATGTTGGTGTTGAAGGATAGGAATCACCAAGATGAATTTAAGGGGATTAATTTCTTAGGATGAAAAGTTGGAAAAGCAAGGTTATTTAAACCATGAAATTTTCAAAGTTCTACTTAGGGCACACACGGTAAGTATGTTGGTGACTTCATTTTACTTTCATTGACAAATCTAAATGAATATTAACGCCTTTCCACTATTGTCTTTATCTTATTTTGTGAAATGCTTTAAGGGGAAGAAAAGATTCATACGAATTTAGGATGCATTCTCACTTTTCAGTAATTTACTCTTTTTTTTACATTAGAGGAGTTAAAAAAAAAGTGTACATGCACATATATTAGTTGATAATCCTGTTAAGAAAACTTTTCTATATTAAATAAGGCTAATCTTTCGATATAAATTTTTTTTATCGATCAAGAGTAATACAGAAGTGATTATAAATTATCGTATATGATGAGTGAAATTATTTTTTATACAATAATGAGTTTAACTGAAATTGCAAAATAATCTTTTGCACTAAGAATTTAAGGATCATGTTTACTACTAGAATATATTAGGGGACGTTTGTTCCACACTGAGCTATAAGCCACTCGAGTTTATCCTGTACCAATTTCTTCCAAATTATTTTGATATGTTAAGTTCATCTACTCCTAGCAGAAGATAGTTCATATCTTTTTTTAGGCAAAGGAAGGTATATCTAAATTTTCACTCATAAAGAAGAATTTCTATTACATAGGAATAATTTTTTCCTATCCTTTCCGCCAGAATTAAATATTGGTTGAACATGAGATATCAATTTTCCATGAATATAAAATATATTAGAGTTAATAAATATGTTTAACTAAAATGGATCTAAATTGATTTTTCACTTAGTTTTGAAGCACTTTTAGGTCAATTTAAAAAAAAAATTGATTTTAAATTTAGTTATACAAATAAATTGTTCAATTTTTCCACCTCTAGCGAATGGTTTACAAACTTTTTTTTTTGAATGGCAAAGATGAATTTCATTAATAAGAAGCCACAAAGTGTGGTTGAAACAAGTAATCACTACTATAAAATTAAATAAGCTTTTAACATTGGTTATTGACAACTTTCAAAATTGGTTTTGTAAAAAATCAATGTTGTTAGTGCACGTTAACATCGGTTTTTTAAAAAATCAATGTTAATGTTTTAAAAACTCAATGTTGTTAGAGGCAGTTAACATTGGTTTTTTAAAAAAGCGATGTTGTTAGTGTACGTTAACATCGATTTTTGGAAAAAAAAACTGACGTTTTTAGGAATTTTTTTTCAATTTGCTGTTTGTTTTTTCAATAACCCCAAAATTAACCTACAAATTTTAAAAGCAGACCACACTGCATATAATTTTCATTTTGTTTTGAAATAGTTTTTACCAGAAATTCCATGACAAATTTATTAATTACTATGAATTAAAAAAAAACATTTAATGTTAAGGAGACATGAATTGTAAAAAATGTCAAGTGAACTACAATTACAAAATTGCCTAAAATCCCGGGTTTCATTTTTAACTTTCAAATAAAACTTTGCCCACTGGATGTGAAACACCTTAAATCTCTCTTGTTCCAATGGTCTAGCATCATTGAAATACTGCATGATATTAAAAAAAAATATAAGTTAATAATATAATATCAATCATAACAAAATGAAAATTGTTTGAATTAAGCAATTACTGTTTCCCAATTATTCTTGAAAGTTCCTAAGATTGTAGTTGACATCCAGTGCATGACGTAATACCCACACTCAATGCTTCCTTTTTGTCTATTACACTAAATACATTATAAAATTTATATATTCAAAGTTAAGTACAAATTAGTTTACACAGTACTATAAAATATAACTACAAGCATTGTTTAAATGACTTACTTTAACAACAATCCACCTAGCAACAACCTTGGATTTACTTTGTGGAGTATCGTCAAGTCCTTTCAAAGCATTGTTGAATACAAACATGAATGCTTATTGTAAAATTAAAATATTGATGTTCCCGACTAATGCTAATGCAAATGTATTGAAAAACAACACTGACCTGTTAATTATTCCTTTGAGGTAGTTGTTTGGCCTATTAGGCAACAAACAAAACCAAATGACAACATTTTCTTTAGACAAAATCACGACCATTAGCCAATGTGCACTGTAGTGGAGACCAATATAGGTTATTATAGTATTATACATTATTTAAATTCATTTGTTCAGTTTAACTTACCCATTCAGATAGGCTCTTAGGTACACATCCCTCTTTGAATTTTGCATCCAATTCTTAATGTAACTTTCTAATTCAAATTATGATTTCCCAGATCTCTAGATGGATTGTGACTCAAGAAATTCATACACATCGGCATTCCCCGCTCGCATACTTATCTCAATCATATGCCTATTGTTGTTAACATAAAGTAAATTATGTATGAATTTAAAACAATATATTAGGTAATAAACAATAATGTAAACTGACTTACAGAATCCATAACTGTATAACAGAGATACTTAGACATTGACCACCATGTGTTATTTCAGACATATCTTCATGTTTTATGTACAAGGAGAAGTTCTCATTAAACACCCCAAACACGGTAGCATCTCACATAACCTGCAACGACTTCAGAAAAAGTTGTGGGATGGTCAATATCATCAGATATAGGGGATCATCGATATCATGATTCGGCCTATCTGTAGGTTTCACGGGTTCCACAGCTCCCTGTTTATCCAATATAGTTAATTAATATAATTTAATTACAATGAACACTTTAATTGAAAAAGGAAACATTTAATGACACTGAAATACTTGTTTTGGTAAACGCTTGACAAGATGTGTCGCCCAAGCAAGGAAGGTGTTAAGTGCCTGCCCCACTAACTTAACCTCTTCAGTGGGTACAGGAATAGGAGCATCTGCATCTCTAACCTCCTCAACACCAACCTTGACTTGATCATGCAGTAAAGGAATGTTATGAATGGTTGTGGATCCCTCATAAAGTCTTCTTAGGGCAACCAGGCGGGAAGGATTTTCTTCGATGTACAACCCGCATTTGTCTGAGTCACCCGTGCTTGGATCGCTCCCTGAGGGATCAACACAACTCTCCTTTGTGCTAACACAAGCAGTTGAAAGACCAACCTCAGGCTCAGGAGGCAGTGTGAGTCCATGTGGCTACATCTACGACTGAAACTAGGACTGCATCTGGCTGAACACTACTAAAAAAAAAGCTTTCTACATCGCCTTATTAACATCGGTTATAGCAAAAACCGATGTTAATGAAAGCGCGATGGCATTTTTGTAATTAAATAGAGTTACTTAACATCATTTTTAGCATAACCGATGTAAACTAATTGATGTTAACATCGGTTCTTTAAAAAACCGATGTTAACATGATGTTAAGATGAATATGGTAACATCGGTTTGGGCAAAACCGATGTTAACTTCATAGAGTTAGCATCGGTTTTGAGGGAGCCGATGTTAAGGAGTTGATTTTAACATCGGTTTGTTAAAAAACCGATGTAATGTATTTGATGTTAACATCAGTTTTTACAAAACTGATGTTAACTACATTCAGTTAACATCAATTATCCATAAAAAACCGATGTTGTTGTCTTTATAAGTTAAAAAAAATAGAATTTTCAGAAGTCGCGCACGCTCGAAAACCTTGCCCTACCTCTTCTCTTTGTCATCCTCCTGCCTGAAATCACTGTTCTCTTTCTCCTCCCGCCCAAAATCTGCCGAAAACCGCTCCGTCGACACCCACATTGTCGTTGGTCGAACCCATAGAACCCCCTACACTGCCGGAAAACCCATATTGTCGTCGCTCGAACCCCACAGAACCCACATTGTCCTGGCTCAAAGAAAACCTTAGATACACTGTTGCTACTAGGGTGCTGAAACAGTCGTCGGTGCTCAAAGGTCAAAGCTTTCTCCGCGAGGTACGTAGGTCAAATTGGTGTATGCTGAGTTTCGTCGTTTGCGATTGAGAGTGGCATCGGATAATAAAGAAAAAGTTTTTGTTTGCGATTGTACAGGCTCCGTTGACGTGCGTGTGTTTTTGGGTTCTCTTGATCAAGGTAACACTAACTTCTATACTTCATTTGACCTATTTTATTTTTTCTGGGTAGTAATAAGTAATGTTGCATGATTTTTAGTAAGGTGTTATTCTGTTTGCACTATAACAGAGAATCAACCATGATTTCTGTAGATGGATCCACAGGGTTGTTGAAATTGCCTGCAATTGGTTTAACATTTTACTGTCCAACAGAGGGGGCTTCACTATTGTTGTTTTAACATATTTTTTGTTTCTTGAGCAAGTAATGCTTAAGTATAGATAATGTTTTTACCCAACTGGATTTAAGGAACTAGGTTGCTTGCTCTCTTTTCTATTTTATTCGCTTAATTGTTGAATGCTTCCAGATTGTTTATAAACTATTCACTTGCCTCATATTGACAGTTTCTAAAAGTTCTCATATTCTGTTATTGCAAATTATGCTTGTAACTGTTTTAAATAGGTAACTGTTGATATTAAAATAGGTTATTGCATTTAGTTATTTTACGATGTGGGATTAAAATAGGTAACTATTGATAACTGTTTTGGACTATAAAAATAGGTAACTATTGATATTAAAAACATTTACCTATTCAAAGTAACTGGGTTCGTCAGTTCTCATTTTCTTGTATTGCATTTAGTTATTATGCTTGTAACTGTTTTACAATAACATATCCTGAAGTGAACTACTTATCTGAAAATGATGAAGGGTTTCAGCCTTTATAATGTAAGGATTTTCCACCCAGGTGTCACGAATCTGCAACCCCCTCAAAGCATTTCTCATCCTCCTCAAATTAATAACTCTATGAAAATAGGATGTGTTGTTGTCCCCCTCTTTGATCCATCTACATCTTGATTTCTACTTATGTTGTTTTTATTCAATAATCTATTGCCATTTGCCTGTTATATCTGGCTATAGAAAATAAATCTTGGGTTATTAGATGTGGGTTATTCTGGGAGGGTGAGACATGATAAATTATACTAGGCTCTTGCAATAATTTACTTCTATGCTGCTACTACCATTTAGATTGTTTAAATGGATGTGTGGCTTGATATTGTATTAACTGACCTTTATGTTATATAGATCTTGAGGCTTTCTAGGGATCTTGGAGATTTTCTACTTGTTGGAATACACACAGATCAGACAGTCAGGTTGGCAACCTTTATATCTCTGCCTCCCTACTGTATTTACTTTTTAATTTTTTTTTTTGTACTTATTATCAGTGTTATCAATGGTGAATAGTGGCAACCCAAAAATCCACCATGGAATTAAGCCGTATGGCATTGTGGCAAAAGTAACATAAGTAAACTATTTTTTTAACATATCAAACTTTTTAAAAGTAGAACACATTCTCGAACTTAAATGAAATCAAAAGGTTAAAAAGGAAAGACCAATAGAAAACATAATATAAATAGAAGCATGAGCTATATAAGCAAGCTGAAAAAAAAAACCTGGACAAGGAAGCATTTCAAACATAATATGCTGAGTTGAAGTCCCCTTCTTTTAACCACTTTGCTTTAGATTTATGTCTTAAAAGGGATTCATAGGCATTTGAGACCTCCCACAATTGTTGCTGTAAATCTCTCTTAGCCTTGATGTCTTCCTCGGATAGACTTGTATTGGATGCTACATCTTCCACTTCATTTAGCTTCTGTTGGATTTTTTGAATTCCTTTGTCATTAATGAACCCATAATCTTTACTCCATTGCCTTATGACATCTTTTAAGTACATCAGCTTGTTTTTGAGAACAAAACCCCCCCAACCCCCCTGCTGAGCACTACTCCAAGTTCCTTCACCAATTTTTGATACCCTTTTTGATGAATCCACCAATCAGCTACCCTAAATGGCTCAAGACCCCAATCCACCAGCTTAGTTTGCAAGATGGTTGGGCAATGATAAGAAAAGTTGTGTGGTAGGACATGTTGACAACTATCAAGCCAAGTAGACAGCCATTGGTCTGAAACCAGGAATCTATCAAGCCTACTCTTCACACTACCATTGGGCCTGATCCATGTAAAGCTACTACCAGCACTCTTAACTGGTTTGTTTGTTAGGGTTTATTTGTTTGTTTTCCTTTCATGGGGTTTGTTTGTTTGTTTTCGAAGAATTTTTCTTAAGTGGTTCTTCCTATGGTCATCATGGCTTGAATAGTCAGCTTGTGCTGAAAGTCATGTGAATTGTGCAGTGTGCAAATGAAACAACTACTAGTACTATTGTAGACAAGTTTTCCTTCTCCATTACTCACGGAAAAAGCTAAACCCATTATCATTATGGTTCTTCTCTATTTGAATACTGGACAACCCTCATATTGTTGATAAAAGGCTTTAAATACAATGTGGCTAATTTCTGTATGGTTTTTTTAGGGTTATCATTTACTACTACTAATTGGCGTTGCTGTGGAAGCGCTTTGATTATATCTTTGAAGCCTCGAACTCAGGTATTTATATGTTTGATTCGAAAACTAATTTGAAATTGTTGTTGTATGCATTACTGGTATATTTGTAACTTATGCTATACCTGTCTACATTACCTTTCTTTCATTGGACTGATATGTTCATGCCTTCTGTATATATATGTTGTGACTGCCACTGCCCTTCTCTCTGTCTTCTATTATGTTTTTTTATCAGCAAAATTATAATTTGTATTAATAACTGTGAGTACCAAAGGTACTAAATATACAAGGTAGAAACCAGCAGACTAGCAGAACCATAGGTCCTACAAATCAGGTGCCAATCTAAATAGAATACAATAACCCTGCACTGCTACCCTAATCAAAAAATGTTGTTGATAAATTACTAGACCAATAGTTGTAGGGCTGGGCAAAGCCTTTCTCCAGCTGTCTTCTCCGCAAATTCCCTTTAGTTGGGATTCTATCTTTGATCAATCGGCAAGCAAATGTTTTTTTTTATCAGCAAAGATAAATATATTATATTGAAATAAAGTACCAGAGGTACTAATTACAAAGGTATGGACTATTATATGTAGTACATAAGTAGTCTAATAGGTCTACTTGTGTAGTGTACAAGTATTTCTGAAACTATGTGCACTCCCTCTACAAAAACAAAAGCCTTGTCTAATATTACTTGACCACTGATTATAGTGGACTGTGAAGTCCTTCTCAAATTGTCTAAGCCAAGTCCAAATTATAAAGATAGCATCTTCAAAAAGCCGATTAGTATAAAATTCTGCATTTGCAAACAAAATTCTTCAAAAAGCCGATTAGTATCAAATTCTGCATTTGCAAACAAAATTCTGTTTCTGAGCTTCCATATAGACCATGTTACTGCCAGCCACCAATACCTCCATCGCTTAGCCCTTAATCCTTCAATCTGGATAGAAATGTGCTGCATGAAGTGCTGTTTCAGGTTGAAGGGGAAAGCGCCTTTGATATTCATCCATGACATCGATTCCCACCAAATTGGTTGGATTTTGATGCAATGAATAAATAGGTGAGATTCATCTTCCTTCCATAGCTCCACTGCAGAAAGGGCAAAGCATATTGTTGATTTGTATGTTCCTTTTTCGCAGATTCTCCTTTGTGGGCAATCTGCCCCTGCATAATCTCCAAGCGAATACCACAATTTTGCTAGGTATCTTTGTCTTCCATAGTTCCATACTCCAATCCTCCTTCTGGCCACCAGCAATTTCCTCCCATATCAGATTGTAGGCGCTGCAAGTTGTGTAAATCCCTGATGAATCTCCTATCCACTCCCAAATGTCAATTTGTTGTTGCTGTATGCTTTGTCCTTGTACCTCCCTAAGGAAACTGATGGCAGTATCAATTTCATTGTCAAAAAGCAGTCTTCTCCATGAAAAATTCCATTCCCAGCCCGTGTCATTTTGAGTTCCCATCTGCCTAATGGTGTGATTCTGTTGTGAGGATATAATAATCAGCCTGGGGTACCTTTCTGCTAGCGACTCCTCTTGATTAATCCACTTATATGTCCAAAATCTAACTTTCTCTCCATCCCCCACCTTCCACCTCATGTTATTTTGAATAACCAGTCCCTGTTGAGATTGATTGAAAGCTTGTTTTTGATCCCTCCACCAAACAGATTGTTTTGCTGAATTTCCTGTTTCTTCAAGGTTCCTCCATCCACCATATTTGGAATTCAAAACTTTGGTCCACAACTCACCATTTTGTTGCATTAATAGCCCCTATAGGTATGCCAAGATACACAAAAGGAAGAGTTAAGCAGCTGTAGTTCAAGTACTTTGCTGCATCATGCTTCCATTGATCAGAAATCCTGAAAGCTCCGAATCTACTCTTAGCAAAATTGATTTTCAGACCCGATTGTTCAGCTTCAGATTCAAGCTTGTTAAGCTCGGCTTCTAACTTCTGGACCCTTTTAACAGTGCATCGCTTTGTGTGCATCTTCAACACACACACACACATACACAGCCACACAACCACACACACACACACACACACACACACGAACACATACACACACCCACACACACACACACACACACACACGAACACATACACACACACGAACACACACACACACACACGAACACACACACACACACACACACAGGAACACACACACACACACACACACGAAAACACACACACACACACGAGACACACAGACACACACACACACACACACACACACAGGAACACACACACACACACACATA
>NC_016088.4:10521474-10526255 GCF_000004515.6 Glycine max | reverse complement strand
ATCCGTTTGGACAGTTTGGGTATGCCTAGGATAGTATGTTAGATTCATTCGTGAAGGTTATTATTATTTTCATTAATTTGATTAAATTTCTGTTCAATGCATTTAAAGTTGTTCTCTGAGTGCATACTTGATTATCGGGAAATTCATTTGACCGATGCCATGTCATGTACTTGGAGACCAATGCGAAATGCTGCAGAAATTTAGTCAAATTTTTGTAAATAATGGTAACCCTGACGTTTGAGGCTAACATAAAAGACAGTCTTCCTAAATGGGATAGGGCCACACCTATAAATAAAAAAGTGAGATTTGCATGCATGGATTTCCTTAGATGGATCGAAGTTGGATCAATCAAAGTCGCATGAGCCCAAAATATGAGGATGGTGTCGAGTAGTTTTTGCAATTTGCTTTAGAAAGAGGTCGACCGAATGAAGAAGGAAAATATTATTGTCCTTGCATCAACTGTTTGAATGGAAGACGATAACTACTTGATGACATACGGGACCATCTATTGTGTGATGGGATGAAGAAGAATTACACGACGTGGATATGGCATGGTGAAGTGACTGACATGCAGAGTGGGTCTCAATCTGAACCGTTTGATGTAGAAATGGGAGATCACTTGGAGGACATGATTCGTGACCTTGGACAAGAGTGTTTTCAAGAAGCACACGCCCCTGTGTATGAAGGATTGCAGAGTGATTCAAAGAAGCCTTTGTATACGGGGTGCAACAATTCCTTAACCCTGTTGTCTACAGTGTTAAGTCTGGTTAATGTGAAGGCCATGTATGGGTGGAGTGACAAAAGTTTCACCTCACTTCTTGAGGTACTGCACGATCTGCTTCCAGAGGACAACACGCTGCCTAAAAGTTACTATAAGGCAAAGAAGATATTGTGTCCCATGGGTATGGAGTATCAGAAGATTCATGCTTGCCCCAACGATTGCATACTCTACAGTCATGAATTCCAAGAAATGTCCAAATGCCCTGTGTGTGGGACTTCACTGTACAAAGTGAAGGATGACGAGGAAAGCAATTATGATGAAAAGTCACAGAGGGGCCCGCCAACAAAGGTTTTGTGGTATCTTCCAATCATTCCAAGGTTTAAGCGTCTTTTTGCTAACGAGGACGACGCAAAAGACCTTACATGGCATACAAATGGAAGGATTTCTGATGGAATGGTCTGTCATCCGACTGATTGCTCCCAGTGGAAGAAGATTGATGGTTTGTATCCGGATTTCGGGAATGAGCCAAGAAATCTTAGACTTGGACTAGTTAGTGATGGAATGAATCCATATGACACCTTAAGCACTCAACACAGTTCATGGCCAGTTCTGCTAGTAATTTAAAATTTCCCTCCTTGGTTGTGCATGAAGCGAAAATACATGATGTTGTCTATGATGATATCGGGCCCAAGATAGCCAGGAAATGACATTGATGTTTATCTAAGTCAGTTGGTTGAAGATATGAGAAAGTTGTAGGGGGTTGTAGTGTTTGATGCGTTTCGCAAGGAGACCTTTGAAATGCTTGCAATGCTTTTTTGTACCATTAATGACTTTCCAGCATATGGGAATCTCAACGGTTACAGTGTTAAGGGTCACCATGCATGCCCCATCTTTGAAGAAAATACAAGTTACATAAAACTTAAACATGACAGAAAAACAGTCTACAGTAGGCATCGCCGCTTTCTAACACCCAATCATCCTTACAGACGATTGAGAAAAGCTTTTAATGGAAGTCAAGAGCATGATATTGCGCCGATACTGTTGACTGGTGAGCAGGTATATCAGCGGGTTCAACACCTGAATACTGTATTTGGGAAGACCCAAAAGAAGGATAAAAGTCAGAGTTGCATATGGAAGAAGAGGTCCATTTTCTTTGATCTTCCGTACTGGTGTGATCTTGACGTTAGACATTGTATTGATGTTATGCATGTGGAGAAAAATGTTTGTGACAGTGTGATTGGGACGCTCCTTAACATTCAAGGCACGACGAAGGATGGCTTGAATACCCGTCAAGATCTAGTTGACATGGGTGTACGATCACAGTTGCATCCAAGGTCTGATGGGAAGAAAATTTACTTGCCCCCAGCCTGCCATACTTTGTCCAAGAAGGAGAAGATAATTTTTTGTCAGTGTCTTTGTCGGGTGAAGGTTCCACAAGGATACTCTTCAAATATTAAGAGCCTTGTGCAATTGAAGGAGCTTAAGCTTGTAGGGTTAAAGTCTCACGATTGTCACGTGCTCATGCAAAAATTGTTAGCCGTGGCTATACGAGACATCTTGCCAAACAAAGTCAGGTTAACGATAACTTGCCTGTGCTTTTTCTTCCATGCTATATGTAGCAAAGTCATTGATCCAGTAATGTTTGATGAGTTGGAAAATGAGGCCGCAATTATATTGTGCCAGATGGAGATGTATTTCCCCCTGCTTTCTTTGACATCATGATTCACTTGATTGTGCATCTGGTCAGAGAAATCAAATGATGTGGTCCTGTTTATCTACGGTGGATGTACCCGGTTGAGCGATACATGAAGATCTTAAAAGGGTATACAAAGAATCTATATCGTCCAAAAGCATCTATTGTTGAGAGGTACATTGCAGAAGAAGCCATTGAATTTTGTTCAGAATACTTAGAGAAGGCTAAACCTGTTGGGCTTCTTGAGTCTCGGCATGATGACAGAGTGGGTGGTAAGGGTTCAAGAGGACTGCAGGTGATCACTCCAAGTGTAGAAGATTTGTTACAAGCTCACTTGTATGTCTTGAACAACAGTAATGAAGTTTTGCCATACATAGTTAAGCATGAAGCTTTAGTCAAACAGAATAATCCGAAAATGTCAAAGAATTGGGTGTTGAAAAGCATAACAAGACTTTCTGTGATTGGTTTAAAGATACAATCTTTGCAGATGAGAATGCTTCAGAAACATTAAGAAAGCTAGCAGATGGGCCTAAAAGAAATGTTATAACCTGGCAAGGATACGACATAAACAGGTATTCATTTTACACAAAAGTACAATGCAGAACAACGGGGTCACCCTAAGGGCTGAATCTCAACACTTTGCAAGTGTCAATGACGCCAATCCCTGTGTAGCTTCCATCCCTTACTTTGGGTTCATTGATGAAATTTGGGAGCTTAATTATGTGAAATTTACAGTATGTGTTTTCAAATGTAAATAGGTTGACAGCAACACCGGTGTGTGCACCGATGATATAGGATTTACCCTGGTAGATCTAAAGAAACTTGGTTACCACAATGACCCTTTCATCATGGCAGAACAAGCTAGACAAGTATTTTATGTGCAAGACCCTTGTGATGAAAGGTGGTGTGTGGTTCTGCAGGGCAAAACAGTTGGTGTTAATGTAGAAGATGTTGATTCATACATGGACACCTATGTTAGTCCTTTGACCGCTCAAATCACTGGTATCGGAGAAGAAGAAGCTGACGACGTTCATGCTAATCAAAATGATCATGATGAAGGAGAATTGATTAACATCGTCTAATGTAATTTTCTGCAGAGATAGAGGTCACCAAACCTAGTAAGTGACAACTACATTTTTCTCTGATTGAGGCATCGGTTTTTTGTTTCAATTTGCCTCCTTAGGACTTCATCCAGCTGATGTTTGTCGCCAGTTTCATCATCCACCACCCTTTTCTTCTCTGGCTTCTCACGTTTATTGTTGTTAAACCCATATTTATGCTCTCTTCCCTTCATGTCTTGTTTTATCACAACTTTAGCTGAATCTCCCATCTTCAGCATAGTTGAATCTCCTGTCTTATTCTCCAATGACACACTTTGATGGCCTATATCTCTTTTCTTCGTATGTTCTAGTGCTTCAGCTTAAGAATGCTTAAAATAATCAGAATTTTCCAGTGATCACCAAAGGCTTCTGCATCACCAGTGACACTCTCTACCCTTTTTATGTTTATGCTTCTGTGTTTTCTTCCGTGCATCCTCGTTATAAATCTCAACTTTATTCGAGGTTGCACTAGAATGATCACCACCAATCTGTGCTTCTTCCTCGTCTATCAGGTCAATATCTTTCCTTTCAACTTTTGTTTTGTAAATTACAGTGTAGTTTACAAAAGCAAAGGTGAAATGAAAGATATTGAGCTGGTAGAGGAGGAACAGGCACAAATTGGTGCTGATCCTTCTAGTGAGACCTCCAATAAATCTGAGAATTATAAGGAGGAAGCACGGAAGAAAACACAGAAGCGTAAACCAAAGAGGGTGGAGAGTGTCAACGCTGCTGCAGAAGCCTTTGGTGATGACTGGAAAATTCTGATTGCTCTATGCATTGTGAAGCCGAAGCAGTAGAACATACGAAGAAAAGAGATACAGGCCATCAAAGTGTGTCGTTGGAGAATAAGACAGTAGATTCAACTATGCTGTGAAGATGGGAGATTCAGCTAAAGTTGTGATAAAACAAGACATGAAGGGAAGAAGGCATAAATATGGGTTTAACAACAACAAACGTGAGAAGGCACAGAAGAAAAGGGTGGTGGATGATGAAACTGCCGACAAACATCAGCTGGATGAAGTCCTATGAAGATCCTCCTCATTCTCAAAGAGGGGAACGAGCAACAATTTGAAGGTTGTACATTCAGGAACTAAAGAATTCAAAATAGCTAGTAATAAGAGGGATTTTTTTTTTGGGATTTTCTGAGCACCAAGAGCGGCTACGCAAAGAAGCTTGCACTTGAGGAGGAAGGATATTTTGCAGCTAATGAACAACTTTTCTTAAATACATTGTCATTAGAATTTACTGGTTTCTTTTTTGCTATTAT